>NC_091928.1:31027387-31327387 GCF_041260155.1 Ptychodera flava
CAAAAGCATAAAGCTGACAGTAATAAAAAGCATACCTTAATTCTTCTTATCGTCTCGTCATGTTGTCTTTAGATACCAGCCTTTGTATACTAGTGTAAGGTGATTTGACACTCGGCACTTATAAGTCCAATACGGTGACAAAGAGAATGACGCACTTCCGCATATTAATCAAAAACATTAACTTTACCATTCTCTAGGGGGCGATGAATATCATCAATGACTGTTTTCATCGCCTTTACGGCCAATACAAAAACACATTTACACAGGTCTCCTATTTGTCTTCGTCTTCGTCATATCGAAAAGTACCATTTCATCTTAAAAAATTAGATCAAAAATCAATGGAAATAATTGAAACGAAGAGAAATAATATAAACGAAGATTTTTGAAGTCTTGTAATCCTGATACATTTTGCATGTGGTTTAAGGGAAAGCGTCATGTTAAAGAGCTTATGATGAATGTCATGATTATAACTCACGGTGACCTGATACTGAGGAGTTGTACTGGCGCCACCAGCGGCGGGCGTTGTATTGTATTTGTTTTTATACATTGAGTTGTGTGACGTTTAAAACTTTTACTCGGAAATAACTGTTTCCAATTATTTATCCAAGACTTGCCAGGATTCATTGATCAACTTGTAAGAGGTGTTCAACAACTTGAATGACAACATTAAAGGTAAAGTACTATATAGGAAACGTAATTGCCGCGAAACTTATTTGCCCCTATTGAACCCAGGGCATTCGCAGAATCCGCAAAACTCGCGACATCACTAATTGCTGACATTGTGAAACAAATGATATTAAAATTACTTCGATGTTTTGATCTGAAATTCTCATCACAATGTGACTCGATGAATGCACTTTACCAGCTACAGGGTCACTATGCAGCTTGCAAGCAAGTCTCAGGGCCTCTAGTGAATAACGTAGTGTGTGTTAAGGTTTTGATTTGATCCAAGGAAAGTGGCTCACTAAACATACATACTGGAGAGCGTAAATTAAAAAGCAAATACATACACCAAAATATTAATACATAAATGCTTCACATCACCGGGAAATAAAGTGCAAACAGTTAGAGCAAGAGCAGTATTTAGTTTGACTGTATGGCTGATATTGAACACAGCAAAGTTCAGTACTCTCACGACGAGGAACTGTATGTTCATTATAATCTTACCAAATTATTCGACACAAAAGTCACCTTCAAGGATTATTCTGATGATAAAGCCAAACTAAGACAAACAATTATATAATATACAAGGCTGTAAATATTGTATTTACGGCAAAGTTCAATTTTAATTGGAACGAATTCGCAGTCTAGTCAGCAGCTATACGACGGAGGATAGGAACGAGGCGAATATATTCTTCCCAATATAAGTGCGCAAAAGGGACAAAGAAGTCCTATATTCAGATAGAATGAGCCTTGATGAGGAAATATATACGGGCTCTTCATTCTCTTTAGTACTTTTCTGATAAAGACTTCTTGGGACTAGTTTTAAAGCTGTTTGAGTGTGAAAGCTTTTTACCGTCTTAGTTTTAAGAAAATTAAAAATAATATTCATCCCATTGAGTTAACACGGGAATGGCGCCAATTTTGAATTTCACATATCGATAATAGTTTTGTAATTGTTTCTCTTGTAACAAATTTTGAACGATGATGCTCAATATATAATCTTGATTGGTAGGAGAACAGGTGAGAGTTTCATTGGGAAAGTTTTGGTAAAATTTTAAGTTTTCAAATTCGGAAGGGCATATCATGCTAAATTAAACTAAACAGGAACGGGGCGCCACATGGAGCGAATATAATTAAACTGAAAATAGAAAGGGCAAAGGAACCGGTATCGGATGACGACTTTGGCGCTATGAGGCAAATCATTTTACAAGCGCCAACCTTGTGTGGAGGTGATAAGGTACGTATAAGTGGTATTTTGCCTTCACGGTCCAACTGACAGGTGAAGTCGATCAAACGTCGGTATCTGACCGAGCGCAGGTAGCGAGGAGGAATGCTCCCGGTTTTTTTTTGCGGCCTAGATCGTTTGATAACGTTACGAATAGGCAAACGAAAAGCACAGAAACTTGCAGGTACCCTATACGTGTACGTGAATACGTGCCTACATGTGCAGCTAGCCGACAGGGGTCGCAATTTTGGTGTATGCAGCTGCAGTCGAAAGGGTATTGGGAAGGATAACTAAATACTGTAATAGATATGAAAAGCGAAGAATTATGGTTAAAATATACTCAGTCTACTGAAAATGTATCGTCACATGAAGTTTCACACACTGATAGTTATCTTCAGAAAATAATTGAAATATAACGCCAAAATTAAAAGTGCCGGATTTTACTTTTCTGCATTACTACATATTAGATTTTACTTGTATATTAGCAGTCTACGAGTCTATGTGGACAATGTAATTTTAGCAGGCGAGGCATAAAGTTTCGAGTTGATTTTTTTCCTCGATTTTTAGTAAATGATACTTAAGCTCAAACTAAAGGATCATTCTACAGGCTGAATCTGTGACAGACATAACAACTGCAAAGAAAGATGGCGAGATAAAGGTTACATCTTTACCGTACAGGATGGTACCATGCATTTTAATGAAATACATTATAATCTGCATCTAACTGTCGTCAGTGAAAGTACCTTAGAATATTACGATAATACATAAAACACCTCAATAAGTTTTTTTAATATGGTACAGGAAGCTACAAACGATTATTATTTTAGTGCATATAAAAGAAAGCTCTGAAATATTATGATACAAAAGAAAGCAACATAAACATATTACAATTTGAAATACCCAGACGACGACATTCCCTGTATTGCCTTCCCTTCGAATTTTGGCTGTCAGAGTGAATAAAGTAATGTTGATAAATTGTCATACTAATTACAGATTAAAAATATCCTGAAAATATGTTTTCGGCGGATTTTTTTAACCATTAGAAAAATATGATATTTACAATTTACATGAAACAATGAGATTGCTGTTGAATATTTTATGTCATTCTATTCAAATTGTAACAAAACAAACACTTAGTTTTCTATTATATGCAATAATCTCAATTTAGGGTCAAATTTGATCAAACGGAAAGTCCAAAGAGATCTTGGTGGATAAAGTGTCGTAGCATGCCACCTATAATTTTCATCCTCACATACACAAGACGTATACTGAGAAAGTAATCAGGTAAAAAAGGTCACAAGCCGATCTCTAGCTCTGACATTGCAAGAGAAAATTCGTGACTAAAATTTGAAATGAGTCCTTTAAAATGTAGACCAATATATGTCGGCGAATCTGCATATCTATCGAAGAGAGTGAAATATAGAAATTCTCAAGAATTTCAAGTATCCTATGATGATAAAACTTAAATTTACGATAAGTATCCATATCGTATTTCACGGTTCTCTTTAAATAATTTACATCATCAGTGGTGTGTCTCTGGCGAATAAAGGCTACAACGCGTCTGGGGGACAGATATTCGAATCTCAATTTTTTACAATTATTTTCTGATCTACCAGTTGTGGCTCTTATTGTGAGAAGATGTTTTACTTGTTTAGTTTTTCGAAATTCGAAAATTTCATTTTTCTCCATAATGTAAACATAGGGATTGCGGCATTTTTGAATTTTAAATATTAGTAAATCTTGGGTTATTTTTTTCTCTTGTCCCGAAATTCGCACGGTGACTCCGATATTTAGTATTGATTCTGAAAGAGAATGGTTGAAAGATTCCGTATGGAACGTTTTAGCAAACGTTTAAGTCCTGCACTTTCGAGGCGTATACTACCTTAAACTGCTATATTAGAAGCTGATACCATTGTCATTGTATATTCGAATATATATTTATGTGATGAGGTTGAAAATTACATCCTTCAAAACTAGAGTATTTGATCATCAAAGGCTTTTAAATTCTGTCCTGCATGTATGACATTACGTGGCGTGTTGACAGCCAATATCCTGGTGGAATGTCTTCTGCAGAATCCATAGATGATGCCTGTAGATGCTGACTCTCCACATGAATTTGATATTCCTGCTCGAAAAGTATCTGAAAGAAAAAGTTACATATTTATTAAACATTTTGTTATATACCGTCATTTCGGAATACAGTCTATGAGCGAGACAGAAGAGGGAAGAAAGATGTTAAATATGAAGAAGATATATTTTTTTAAACGTTGCATAATGTTTGAGTAGTAAGACGGTAAAAATCCCCGGTTCATTTTTCTTTTAATTCCCTTTCATTTCAGAATTGTTTTAGTTGATGCCGTTGTAAAATAATAAAACTATTGTTTAAGGACTTCGCTATGTATTGTGATCTAATCGTTATTGTTTCTAGACGTAAATGTTTATAGGCCTACTTTTGAAGCTTTTTATCAATTGTCACTTTTCTCGTTATGCCAGCAATCATGATGGAGCTTTCATCTTTAATCTGAATATCACAATAGTTATGATACGATGCGTTAAACGTGATTGGAACTACTTTTGGATTAATTGGATGGTGAAGTAATGTCGATATAATCTGCAAATGTAACCTCATAAGCTTTTCTTTTTAAGTTACACACTTGTTCTTATGAGTAATTTAAAATATAGCAACATTCAGCTATAGGGTAACTAGCACTTTTGAGACATTTCAAAAATATAGAGATCCAATTATCCAAAATTCATTCCAATTGTGTTGTTACAAGCTGTCGTTTTCCGATGTACATGTTAGGTGACACAAATTCTAATAATCAAATAATCAACTGAAAACGCAGTTACAACGTTACCAGGTCACCAATACAGAAAAGCTAGAATGATGAAAGTTTTGATGGACCGTCTTTAATTCGGATGAAGCATTTGGTGTAACAATAATTATGCTGTAAACAATGTTTTATAAGACTAATATACCGAAATGTAAGCTCCCTATTTCAAAAGAGAAATTGTTACTACGCTTTATATTGAGTGGTCCTGATGGATATGAATGAAAGAAACACTTTTCATAAGAAAGCGGTAGTTTTATCATTTTGAAATAGCGTAGTTTGAAATACTCCCAACAACAACAAAAACATTCATCTTCATAGAGTACAGTTTTCTGTGGTTATACTATTATTTTCTGCGGGACAAAAAGTTTTTTTACAGGTGTCTAGCCTGCTCTCATCATAATTGTTAACAGCAATGACCTTGTTAATCCTCCTCGAACTACATGTATTATGTTGCGATAACGTATACTTTCCTTGACTCGGCGCAGTTTAAAGTTATACAGTCAAGTGTAATGTAAATATGCCCACATATGGTCAAAGGGGCGTTCCTTGGTATTCAAAATGCCCATTTGAGGGCGCTGATTTTAAAAAGCGGCCATCCGCTTAAAATCTATGATTGGTTAGATTTTCTCTTTCTATGGTAACTGTGGCCAAATTGCATTGGAACAGCTGCCTGTATATCTTTAAATGAGTATCGCCCTGAAGTAAAATTGATGAAATAAATGTTAAATATACAAACACAGTTAGATAAAAAATATCTACCTTTTCTTCATTTTCTTCTCCTGCAGTGTCTTCGATAAGAGCCTGTTGGTTGTACAGCGATTGAAGAAAAATTCGAAACTCTTTTTGAGATGCAATTAGTATGTCAAAGGAGTAGTATACTTTCTGAAGTACTTAATTGTAATATCTTGTAATGATAATTTCACGGTTCCATTACATCACTGTATCCTACGTAAAACTGACAGAATTTATCCATTAAGGTAGAACGCACCTCGGGGACAGACATTCGGGTTCTCAAACTTTTACAATTCTCTTCTGATATACAACATGTGGGGGTTCATTTTAAAGCTCTTGGTGAAAGAAGACTTTTAACCGGCTTAGTTTTTCGAAATTCGAAAAGTTCTATTTCTCTCCATAGAGTTAACACAGGTATGGCGGCCATTTTGAATTGCTAATATCGGTAAATCTTGAGTAATTTGTTTCTCTAGTACCAAAATTTGCACGGTGACCCCCTATTTTTTTTTCAAAGACAATGATTGAAAGATTCCTTGAGGAAAGTTAGAGCAAAAGTCTTCACTTTCGAGGTGCATACTACCTTAATTAAGTTGTTTAGATTGCCATCCATAAGGGGATGTCTAACTTGATGCATACAAAATTTGCAAAGTTAATCAAAGTCAGCGACTAAGCGATCAGGAACAGAAACACTACGCACAGCAAATTCACACTATCGAACAACCATGAAAAACATTTTATGGAATTAGGTTTTTTTTTTATTATACGATAAACTTTGAAACTTTGAAACTTTGAAACAGACCACCATCAACATGATAACTTTACAAAGTTGAAAAGAGTCATTGCCATAAATACATTGGAGTATTCGGACAAGTCGACATGGTGATATGTTTGAGGACCTGCGATTGCTCGAGGACATAAAAGTCAAACTTGTTTGTAAATTCCGTACAATTAATCATAACATCGATACGGACATAAACAAAAAAGTCCTGAACTTTGAAGGCGAGTTCAGAATAGTGAGTGCAAGAATATATTTTTCCCGAGATTGAAGGTTTTCTTTTAAAGGTAGAACGCGCCTCGGGGAAAGATATTCGGACTCTCAAATGTTTACTCTTTTCTGATCTACCACTTGCGGCGATTCATTTTAAAGTTCTTGGCGCAAAACATCTTTTCACCGTCTTGTTTCTTAGAAAATGGAAAAGTTTATTTTTCTCCATAGAGTAAACACAGGGATGGCGGTCATTTCGAATTTAAAATGTAGGTAAATCTTGGATAATTTGTTTCTCTATTAACAAAATTTGCACGCTGACCCCCCGATGTTTACTCTTGATTTTGAAAGAGAATGGTTGGGAGTGGTTGAATATTCCTTGAGGAAAGTTTGAGCAAAGTTTAAGCCTTTCACTTTCGAGGCGCATTCTACCTTAATGTTTAAATATTCACACAACTTTACACAAGAATACTTACAAATCTTTCCTTAGTCCATTCAATTGTGGCCTTTAATTCCATTGAGGAAATCTTGAAAAGGGGAAGACGAGTAAAGCGTTACCATGTGAGGTCTAAAATACTATAGTTTTGTTTCAGGGTGGATAATTATATTTCTAGCAAAAAAGGTATTGGAACTCATAACGAGTCTCACCCCAAAATAGGAATTTTGAAATAATATCCTCGCTGGTTATATCCTGCACCTAGGCGTTTGAGTTTCTTATTCAGAAGAGACTTCACTATTTTCTTTCACAGTATATTGCAGCAAAGAGCTACACTGTATGACCGTGTAAAGTAAGTAATTCAAAAACTTAAAAGAAGTCAGTAGCAATATCTTTATCATCTAAGGAGGAAAGCGATAGTTATCCTGGGGTATATGTATGAAATTCGACTTTGCTGTAACTTATTGTTCCTTGTATGACATTTGCTTTGAACTCTCTTTCTTCAGAATATAGAGTATTATCATTTGGTTTAATTATTGTCCGTTCAATCACTTTCTACCTGTCGATTTAGGCCTCTAAGAGGTAACTGTACTTTTTAACAGGGAGTGTGTAGTTATCCTTACACACACAAAGAGGATGTACATGAAGCAATATGTGACCTTGGGTAACGACACTGGATAACGAAGACGCTTGTGTATGTATTGATACAACACCAAAGATTAATAATACACGAGAACAGTATATTTGTTCACAAAGTCAGTCTGTTGCTTGGAAAAAAGGCACATGCGTACATGTGCACCTTGTATAACTTTGGAGACAACTTCTTCATAATAATCAGATTTAAAAAAACAACACCACTATGTCCGACAAGTCTAAAGTGAATTAGACATTAAAACGCAAATAACGGCTTGTGATTAATAACAAAACATTCTGTTCTTATTTTACTTGCTAACCTTAACAACAAACAGTTAGGCATTGACCAACGTTGCATGACTTATCAACTTTTTACACTCAATATTTCGACAATTTGAAACATTATTTGCTATTTATGTTTTTTCACAATTGATTTCTTTCACCAGAAAACATACTTGTTATACTTAACAATATGTTAATTGAATAGGTGTAAACTAAAGGCCCAGGCAATATGAAAAACAACCTACCTTATCTTCTGTTCTCTCTTCAATTAAAACCTAAAGTTGGATGATATGATACATATTTAAAGCCATTAAAATTAGATATCATATTAAAATTTATAATTTGTGGTCGTTGTTGTTATACGGGTCGCAACAGATTTAACAAATGTCTATAATTTGCTGACTTACAAGCAATAGATGTTTATGTTGAACGTTTTCTTACAATTAGTTTGCTTTATCTGAATCATACCATTACAAACACCATTGGAATTAATTTTGGGGAATAGGGTATTTTAATTGTTCAAATTTATCCTAAGTATTGGGTAGCTGAAAGTTGCAGTATTAAAAATTATCCATAAAACAGTGAATTACAACAGATAAAAGTAAATGAGCTTACATTTGCTGATTAAACCGAATATTACTACAATATCATATTCCCCCTAAGTAGTTCTAATCATGTTTACACCACTTTCTCTTCAAAGATTATACAACATTTTTTGTCTGCAGGTAACAAGGTTATTGTAATCTAGACTCACAATTTCTTCCTCTGTCCATTCAGTTGTGCTCTTATGGATGGATTGAGAATGACGAACCTATTCAAAAATAAAGTAAGATATAAATATGTTAGAGCTGCAGGTAATGGTGCATTTGTTCAGAATGGATAAATATGTATAGATGATTTGAGAATTATCAAATACTAAGTTTTGAAATCGAGTAATTGATATCTCGAATTTCTTTGTAGCATCTCAGATAAATCGACTGAGACCCCAATTGGAGACTCTCAGCCCTTCCTTATTCTCGAGTACATAAAAGAAAAAAACATGACACTATCAAGTTAGTTATAAGTAACCACGTCAGTTTCCTACCACACGATGTTGATGATATAACACATCTATCAGATGTCAACTCTCGCTTTATCGCAGCTATTGACATTGCGTTGCTCTAATCTTTCTTAGAGCACATACAGATGATGCTGTGTATGCCTTGCATCAAAATTACCATCTTGAGTCCATCACTTTTAGTCGGAGATTATTTGAATGATACGCCTATACGAAGAAATATGCTTACCACTTCTTCCTCTGTCCAGTCAATTTCAGCCTTTTGATTCGACAGGAATATTAAAAAGAAAGGAAAAAACGGGTTGTAAATATTTGCTTTTGAAAAGAAAATGAATTTCCACTTAAAATGTATTACCTTAATATTCGTGTTCACGGTGAATTGATGAGCTATGGTACTAACAGTAGATTAAGTTATAAAGGCTGAGTGCTTGATGGCATCTGTAGATATTTCATTTGCTGTATGACAACAAGGAGCTGTTTTGGGGCACTAATCTTAAGTAAATGAGCAGTTTCGCCGAAAACCAACAAACGAACCTACTGTCAATGTATTTGTATTGCGGCCGACGCTTTTCATCGATCACAGCACACTGAAGTGTATGGTCATGTTTGATAGTATAGTACATCATAAGAAAACCACAGCATGACACGTTTTCTGTTGACGATTTTAAATTAATATCCAGAGTGAATTATAGCGAGTATAAATGAGCAACAAAAATCCGACTACACCAGTGCACTATAAATACACGACAGAGAAGAAACGTAGGCTGTATGTGCCCGACCCGTACAGTGACTCTGAGAAGTCATGATGGTGTTCTGTGTAAGTTTTGGATGCAAAGTATAAGATACTCCCAAGAAAGTCAAACTTTCGTGTAGGTCGTTTAAAACCTTTTCTAGTTCTACCCAGGCAAGCCAGTAACGAAAATATACGAGGAGACTATATCAATACCATTGAAAGATTGTATTCGTACCACGAAATTTACAATGAATACGGCGCTTTACCCATCCCATATTTTTCTAATTTGTTCAAGAATTCAATTGTAAAGCCTGTATCTCTTACGTCTAAGGACGCGTACGATTCTTTGAGATAAACTGACTGGTATAGCTATTACACCCTCTTTGGATTGTAGACACCATAGAGCGGTTCACTATTGGCGTTGCATGGCCACTTGGTTCAAGAGGTTGAGGCGCGAGTTCGATTTTGACACGATATTTTGCCGCCATATAGCTTTGATGAAGAGGTGAGTTATTTTTGTTGATAATGAAGAACACTCATTTTGTTCCCTTTGCCTATTTTACGTCTGCTGTCGTAGTGAACTTCAACATAAACGTCATTCAAATTGTGTTGACATCTTAATATGAAATCTGTTCGCTCTGAAATACGGTGCTACAACGCCTCTTTGGAGAGGTGGAGTGACATCAAGGGATGATACGGTTGCCATCAGTCCTAAGCAACCAACTTTTTTGAGTACAGGGAGGAGTGAGCAAAGCCGAATGCTTCCAATTCGTCGCTAATTACTAAACTTTGCCAAAAAATAACCAAAGTATTAGATGTATGCTGAAAAGGGTTATTACACAAGTTTGGTCGATATCGCGTCATATTCTCGTAATTTGTTTGCAGTTTGACTCGTTGCTGCTCAAAATGTGAAAACATGCTTTAAGTTCAAGATACTTACCATTTCTTCATTTGCGTTCTCAAAGAAAGCCTTTTGTGTGAGGGAGGTTGCCAAGAAAAGAAAGAAAGAAATATTAGATGAAACCATTGTTACAACCGTTGTTATAGTGCATACGGGAAAGCTCCATTAACTTAGGAAAACCCTACTTCCCTACTTAGTTATCAGAGGATCAATTTCACAGACCTGTCTTGCCTTCAATGGCATCAGCTGGATTAGATAAACATAACAATGGAACATTCACACCTTTGGGAATTAAAAGTCTTCTGTTTGTCATTCGAGTTGGTCAGGCAAGGACCAGGGTTTCGGGTACCGTGCAAGTTAATGCAGTCTTTCCCTAATGTGACAATTGTACTGGTTGTATTGAACGTAAGTAAACGAATTAAATGATTTGCGAATTAGCACAAAGACTATTGTGTAGCTATTGTATATTTCTCTAAGTAGCACCATCCATCGTAAGTAGAATGTGTTAGTGCCCAAAGCCAACCATTACCAACTTTTAATGAGAGCTCATCGAACGAGAAAACATACTTACCATTTCTTCCCTTGTCCACTCAATGTTAGCCTTTCGATTTGGCAGGGGACATTAATAAAGAAAGACAAAAATACGGTGTAAAAATATGCATTGTACAAAAATTAATTCCTACTTGAATTATATTACTTTGAAATTCTTGATTGGGCCATCGTACTCTAGAAAAAAGTTGGTTAGTGTTTGTTTGCATCTTTAAATATTTCACTTAGCCGTGTCCACACCAAATGCAACTGGCAAAAAGGACGTTGCGCGACTTTGTATTTTTAGAAATTGATTATGAGTATCGCTTGTGTGTAAAACAAAAGTGATTCACATCGTTCATATATTGATCAGTCTCAAAGAGTTTTGGTACCGTTGATATTTTTCCGCTGAAACGAGAGGATGTGAGTGAGAAGCCTCAGGATTATAAACAATTATGGATATGCTTCAGTGCTTTCCATCGCCGACTTATTTGAATGGTGCTTGCAGATAGGACGTTGTGACTTTGAATGCGAACGAGAAAATGGTCAACCTGTGAATCTTCATTTAATGTGAAAGAACAAATTTTATCGATTGTCTGAAATGTATTTTTATGAAGATACGTATATATGTATATGTATCTGTGTTATAGATAGATACACAGATTCATAGACATTTAGATACATGCGTATATGCGAACATAGATACACCTGTCAGATTCTTGATATATATTTGTTACACATGCTTTAAGTTCAAGATACTTACCATTTCCTCATTTGCATTCTCAAAGAAAGCCTTTTGTGTGAGGGAGGTTGCCAAGAAAAGAAAGAAAGAAATATTAGATGAAACCATTGTTAGTGCATACGGGAAAGCTCCATTAACTTAGGAAATCCCTACTCCCCTGCTTAGTTATCAGAGGATCAATTTCACAGACCTGTCTTGACTTCAATGGCATCAGCTGGATCAGATAAACATAACAATGGAACATTCACACCTTTGGAAATTAAAAGTCTTCTGTTTGTCACCCGAGTTGGTCAGGCAAGAGCCAGGGTTTCGGGTACCATGAAAGTTAATGCAATCTTTCCCTAATGTGATAATTGTATTGGTTGTATTGAATGTAAGTAAACGAATTAAATGATTTGCGAATTCGCACAAAGACTATTGTGTTAGCTATTGTATATTTCTCTAAGTAGCACCATCCATCGTAAGTAGAATGTGTTAGTGCCCAAAGCCAACCATTACCAACTTTTCATGAGAGCTTATCTCAATTAAAAGCCAACGAGAAAACATACTTACCATTTCTTCCCTTGTCCACTCAATGTTAGCCTTTCGATTTGGCAGGGGACATCAATAAAGAAAGACAAAAATACGGTGTAAAAATTTGCATTGTACAAAAATTAATTCCTACTTGAATTATATTGCTTTGAAATTCAAGTTGACGATGAATTGATTGGGCCATCGTACTCTATAAAGAAGTTGGTTAGTGTTTGTTTGCATCTTTAAATATTTCACTTAGCCGTGTCCCACACCAAATGCAACTGGCAGAAAGGACGTTGCGCGACTTTGTATTTTTAGAAATTGATTATGAGTATCGCTTGTGTGTAAAGCAAAAGTGATTCACATCGTTCATATATTGATCAGTCTCAAAGAGTTTTGGTACCGTTGATATTTTTCCACTGAAACGAGATAGTGTGAGTGAGAAGCCTGTGGATTATAAACAATTATGGATATGCGTCAGTGCTCTCCATCGCCGACTTATTTGAATGGTGCCTGCAGATAGGACGTTGTGACTTCGAATGCGAACGAGAAAATGGTCAACCTGTGAATCTTCATTTAATGTGAAAGAACACATTTTATCGATTGTCTGAAATGTATTTTTATGAAGATACGTATATATGTATATGTATCTGTGTATATAGATAGATACACAGATTCATAGACATTTAGATACATGCTTATATGCAAACATAGATACACCTGTCAGATTCTTGATATATATTTTTTACACATGCTTTAAGTTCAAGATACTTACCATTTCTTCATTTGCGTTCTCAAAGAAAGCCTTTTGTGTGAGGGAGGTTGCCAAGAAAAGAAAGAAAGAAATATTAGATGAAACCATTGTTAGTGCATACGGGAAAGCTCCATTAACTTAGGAAAAGCCTACTTCCCTGCTTAGTTATCAGAGGATCAATTTCACAGACCTGTCTTGCCTTCAATGGCATCAGTTGGATTAGATAGACATAACAATGGAACATTCACACCTTTGGGAATTAAAAGTCTTCTGTTTGTCACCCGAGTTGGTCAGGTAAGGACCAGGGTTTCGGGTACCATGCAAGTTACTGCAATCTTTCCCTAATGTGATAATTGTACTGGTTGTATTGAATGTAAGTAAACGAATAAAATGATTTGCGAATTCGCACAAAGACTATCGTGTAGCTATTGTATATTTCTTTAAGTAGCACCATCCATCGTATGTAGAATGTGTTAGTGCCCAAAGCCAACCATTACCAACTTTTAATGAGAGCTCATCGAACGAGAAAACATACTTACCATTTCTTCCCTTGTCCACTCAATGTTAGCCTTTCGATTTGGCAGGGGACATCAATAAAGAAAGACAAAAATACGGTGTAAAAATTTGCATTGTACAAAAATTAATTCCTACTTGAATTATATTGCTTTGAAATTCAAGTTGACGATGAATTGATTGGGCCATCGTACTCTATAAAGAAGTTGGTTAGTGTTTGTTTGCATCTTTAAATATTTCACTTAGCCGTGTCCCACACCAAATGCAACTGGCAGAAAGGACGTTGCGCGACTTTGTATTTTTAGAAATTGATTATGAGTATCGCTTGTGTGTAAAGCAAAAGTGATTCACATCGTTCATATATTGATCAGTCTCAAAGAGTTTTGGTACCGTTGATATTTTTCCACTGAAACGAGATAGTGTGAGTGAGAAGCCTGTGGATTATAAACAATTATGGATATGCGTCAGTGCTCTCCATCGCCGACTTATTTGAATGGTGCCTGCAGATAGGACGTTGTGACTTCGAATGCAAACGAGAAAATGGTCAACCTGTGAATCTTCATTTAATGTGAAAGAACACATTTTATCGATTGTCTGAAATGTATTTTTATGAAGATATGTAGATATGTATATGTATTTGTGTAGGTAGATAGATACACAGATTCATAGATATATAGATACATGCGTATATGCAAACATAGATACACCTGTCAGATACTTGATATATATTTTTGTTACACAGATCCTTAGATCCATAAATCCATATATCCATCCATCCATTCATCTCTCGAACCATCCATCCATACATCCATCCATCCATCCATCCATCCATCCGTCCGTCTAATCATCCATTCATCCATCCATAGATACATATTACGTATAAACGGACATGTATGTATGTATGTATGTATGTATGTATGTATGTATGTATGTATGTATGTATGTATGTATGTATGTATGTATGTATGTATGTATGTATGTGAATGACTAAGTATGTAAGCAAAGATGTAATATATATATATATAGAATATGTTGTACGGTGCCTTTATATGTAATGCGTATTTATACAGTTGCCTATTTACCTTTACACGCACCCACACACTCAAATACATTAATGTAAATTCATCGAGTCTTCAACATAAATACTTACATTATCATCGATATCTTCTTTTCTGTGCTTGATTTTAATTGTATCTGTTCGCAGGAACTGTTGAAAAGGAAACAATTTTTATCTTTGTCGTAGAAAGGGAATATCATGACATTTTGTGCAAACTAAGACCAGTCTTTCAATTTTACGGCGTGTACTGCCCTAACAAGAATTTAATACCGACGCAATTGAAGGTGTAGTGGAAGCGATTCTGACCATTACGGTAAAGTCACGGGAGATTTTAGAAGTGGTTATTGGGGATAATATTGCACATGGCGTCAGCATAACCTAATAGCAAAACTCAAGCAAGAAAAATCCTAAAAGATAAACATTAATTAGATGACAATTACGATAGAAAAATGACTTTGAGTGGAACTAAAAGAGTAGAGTGAACATCGATTTCATTTTGGAATTTTTTTTCGGTTTTCAATTGCTTAATATTTTTTTATCACAGACTTCAAAAGACTCGATACAATAATATTACAACTGTAAAACCTTGTAAAATCCACGCTATTTCGAAAGGCTTGTGTTAGAATCTTTGGTTCTAGATCTCAAATGTGACATGTCCGCAACTTAGACAGGGCCTAATAGAATCTCCTCACACCCAAAGGACCAGGGATCAGATGTCTGGCACGAGTACGGGATATTTGTCTCACACGAGCCAAAGGTTTGTGAGTGACAAATATCCCGAACGAGTGTGAGAAATCTGATCCCAGGTCCTTGGTGTCGCACTAAATGCGTGAAATTTACACCAGAAACAGTGAAGGATTATATCAACTGTGTCAGTGACTATCCTACTTCGTGATCATGTTTTATTCCGCATCACTAAATATAGTTCCAAATTTATCCAAAGTCACATACTTCGCTCACGGGCGGAATATTGGCTATTTGGCAATATTCTTCTAATTCTTTCAAGTACTGTTTGAATAGTTAATTGGAAAATTCGACTGTTTTTGTGAGGCTGTCAACGACGAAGTATTGTGACCTGCTTACCTTGTAGTTCCGGTCCGTGTGCTACTCATCGCGCCTTTGGATAATATTTTGCATGTGGACCAAAGGGCCGTTTATTATCCAAGTAGAACTAATGAAATATACACCGCTTTC
Organism: Ptychodera flava; assembly: GCF_041260155.1. Classification (NCBI taxonomy): domain Eukaryota; kingdom Metazoa; phylum Hemichordata; class Enteropneusta; family Ptychoderidae; genus Ptychodera; species Ptychodera flava. The sequence continues at coordinate 31,043,170 of NC_091928.1, forward strand.
GTGTATGCGCATTTACCCCGAGTGTGGAACGATTTATTGAGAGTGTAGGATTGATTTTCCACCAGCGTCGATCACATATTCTCATTCGCCAAGGATGTGAGGAATATTTTCTTATTTTCTTACCGTAAATCTCAGATGCAATTCATTAAATAATTTACACCTAGCATTTTTTCCTAAAAATTACACTGGCTGTAATATTTTTAATGTATATAACATTATGCAATACCATTCGTGAACTTTTATATATTGTCACAATTTTGTCTTACATAATGTACATCAAGTTAGGAACGAGAAAATGCGTGGCCAATTTAACAAACAATGTATTGCAAATTACTATTTTCAGAAGAATGTTCGTCGCTGCTTATGATTGTCTTTTATTTATCAGACCTTCATAAACAAAAGAGTTCCTAATGTATATCATTGAGTTATTAATACAATAGAAGTTGACTCTCTAGGGTATTTTTACAATCTAATATTATGTAGCTATATTTTAAAATCAATGGTTTCAAAGACTCGTATTACTTACTTTTCTTGGGGGATATAACTCATCTGCCTCGTCCATAACATTAGTAATGTCAGCATCAAGATGTCCCCTGGAAAATGCAATTTTAAGGGAAAGACTCAACCAGTGAATTCAACGACCTCTTTATTAATAGGTTGAAGGCTAATTTGGACTGACAGTGGCCGTACATAATAAATTACTTATATAATAATTACAAAAATTTTGCTTGGTGACCCTTGATTTGTCCTCTTTCGTCATTGAAATATAAGCAAACATATAAGCGTTATAATTTTGAGGTTTGTACTACCCTATCCTACATATAAATTTTTGTTTTCACGACATATAATTATTTATATGTAATGCTTTTAGAATGAATGAGTCAGGAAAAACCTATCACTTTTCAAACGAAATCGTAGCTACCATTTTTCTTCTCGTTGTATGCAAATTGGTATAATGATCTTTACATGCAAAATACGAGTCATCAAAAGTAAATATACATGATTGCCGGTATGGCTAAAAGTATTGCCTGGTACTTACCGTTTAAACGATTCTATAATCAATGCCAGCAATACACTCATCACAAATACAGTAGTGGTAGCTCGGTAGGTTCCAACTATTGCAGAGCATACAACATTGTTCTCCTCGGTCAATTTCTGAGAATACAACAAAACAACTATATTGTTTGCAAAAACACATTTTGTTCGTTATGCCCTCTTTATTCATATACGTCGAACTTTCAGAGCTTTGTGAGATATTAAACAAACATGCATCATAAAGAAGTGAGTGTGTATTCCTAAGAATACAGAGGAAAGGTGTATGAAGTGAGAGTATACATCTTAAAAGCCCCTGTCATGTACTTTCACTGTGGCCAAAATGTGATATCAATGTCGCTCTTGTCAATGTGAATACTAAAAAAGGCACCTTGGGGTAACGGAGGCACCAAGCGGCAGTAGTTACAATACTAGACTCTTTTATTGAGGGTGGTTAATTCGAGACAAGGTAAGTCCGGCGTTTCCTTCCAGATGTGGCAGATTTAAACCTAAGTGGCAATGCTGGTATATTGTAACTCACCTGCCTGTCGTAATCGTCTACAAGAGTTATCCTAAATAGTAGCATGAGAGTGTCTGAAAACGTCACGGCTCTATCTTCCTCATCGATACACGATACCCAAACCATACAGGCTGAGAAAACATACAATTTGAAGAAAGAGAAATCAAGAGAAATTGCAGTCTAGCAGCCTTCAACGGGGACTTCGATAACGTGCTATTTTTGCAAATCTGACAACAAAATTATACAATTTACATCCTAAAGATTGAACCGCCTGATACTTTAAACCTAAATGTGAACAAGTTTTATTGTAAATCGAAATGATGGTACTTTCTGATCTAATGCAAGTAGTATAAGTTTTAAAAAGCAGAAACACTATATAATAAGATAATAACTACAAACCAAACTTATGACAATTTCTTGAGTTTCCCACTTTTGCACTAACCGTAGGGTATGTAGTACACTGAATACAAGAGTAAACCTTTCGCCATTGGTCCTCTTGATCTCACGCAATTTTTCCAGAAAGAGCCTAGAGGGGTGGAAGGGGATAATATTAAACACAGGCTGCGTATAAAGAGAACTATATGACCCTCAAGACCATGCGACTCAATTGCTGACTGTTTTGTCGACTTATTTTGAAAAGCGTACATACAGTTCAGCTTTTCTCTTGTTTTTATTTTTGTTCCTTGGTAAATCCAGACAAATTTTCCCGTAGAGTAAACAAACAGCCGGTGATATAATTTGGATTTTTTTAATTTAAGTCACATCTTAAACTGGACAATTTGCAAGATTTAACTTTTATTTGGGTTACTCAAAAGATGTACTATTCACAATTTACTTCAGGAATTAATGGGCAAACATTTAGAATACGAAAATTTAAGGTGAGTATTCCGTCCAAAAAGTCTAGATTACTGGGTGCCGCCATGATGGCTGATCGCTTACCTTATAAAAGGATACAATGATATTACTCGAATCATTACATTGGAATATTCCAAGATCCAAAAATATGTTATCACTAAATTGATTGAACGGCGAGTCTTTTGTGATCCTTATGGGATAGCTTGTAGATAATGGAACTTAAATTATCATGAGACGAACATCAAATAGCCACATGAAGAAACTGAAACTGTATTTTTGTGACTCACCTAATGGGGAAAATGATTTTGCATATTTGAAAATTCTCATACATGCTCCAAAAAACCCGAAACTAAATATTATAAAGTGTGTGGTCGACACTGCACTAGTTCCGATGATTGTGGCTTGGATTGTAATCGTCCCAGCCGCGACGATGGTATCGTTTGCTGTATCCTGCAGCTGACATACTTCACTGGGGACCAGGGCGATATCCACACAATGAAAGATGAAAGTCGTTGCCAACAATCCAAAGACGATGCAATCAAAAAGGATCCTGACGAGGAATAGCAAAAGAGTATCATACTTGTTGTACTAGTCTAAAAACTACAAAATACACTGACCGACATGCAAAACAGGTTAGACGAGTTTCTTTTTCTGACAAAGTTTGTACAACAAACAAATCATGGGAAATCAAGTAAATATCATCCTGCCCCTCCAATTTGAAAGTATAATGTATATCAAATATTTCACATCTTATAACACCGATTACTTACGATAATCTTGTAGCTTAAGTTGAACTGTGAAGATACCGGACCGTATGCATAATACTGTTTCAATCGATTTTGAAGGGTCATTGAAATTAATAAATATACAAAGGTAAGGGAAAACATTCTCACCATAACAGGTGGCAATTGTACCGTAAGTAGGTCATCTTGCCTATCTTCTTTAGCTCACTCTCAAACCATTGGCTTTCAAGAGATGTTTGCTTCGGACGACCGCATTTGGAACAGACAGTAGCATGATTACATGTAGGACAGACAGTTCCATGTTCTATGTCTATAAGACGGCAGTAGTCTTGTTCAATTTTCAATCTGCTCAACTTCGAAATTTTCCACGCCTGGGTTAGACAATGGAAGCAAATTATGTTATGCTGCATTTGTTGGAGACCTTTGAAAATATCAAAGCAATAGTACACAGAAGCTGCATGAGACATTTCTTAGCATGAGACAAAGCCGCCGGATTCTGACCGGTATCTCGAAATAGTGCAATTATGTAACTCTGTGCCGTATAACTGTTGGTCGTGCGCTGATTCGTCTTAACGCACACTCATAGCCGTTGCTGAATAAAGGTTGCCGTGCGATGAGGTATCTGAAACCTACAACTGTAATAACACAATTCATAAAAGAACCCGTTTAAAAACTAAAAATACATCAAGAAAATACACAAAGCTCAATTTAAACTATGACGTATTTTCAACGTAAAAGCAGACAGACATACCAGAATGATGTATTGTGAGTAGGAGATACTTACTGTAAATTGTCGATAGTTTTTATAGCGTCTGATAAGTTCCCATGCAAATAATGAAACAGAACATGAAATAGTAGCCACCTGAAAGTATTAATTTCGAAACAGAGTGTGGTGACCATTTAATATGTAGAGCCTTATTGTTTTCCTTGAAAAATTTATAATTGGAACCCACTACTTCCTGTAACTATCGGCACATTTCCCAAATTAAAAAACCACTGAAACAAAAATTTTAACCCTAACTTAAACCACATAAAGCTGAGATACGATTATGTAGCATAAGCAATTTAAAAATCCGAATGGTTCAATACTTGAAAACTTCTGTTCACCGAAAAATAATCGTTGTCAGTATCTTTTATCGCTAAATAAACACCCGATAAATAAATTCACAGTATAGGTGAGGATAATCTTACCCATAGAAACACCTTCCAAATATCAGTGGGGAAATGATAACAAGCATTGCCCTTTAGGACAAAAACAGCTATCAAAGCCCATAAGATGATGAACACGTAGTTAATCAACAACTTTACTCTGAATGTCACTCTGTCGGAGAGAAAGATAAAAATGATCGCCATTACTAATGAGGCAATTCTGACAAAATAGAGTAGGAATATATATACATACAAACACACTATTAAAGCTTCATGTTCTGGTTTTTAGATAACTCTCCTTCCAATCAATGGAGAACTCACTTAGACAAACAATGTTGTGAAATAAGCTGCGATGATAACAATATGGCATGTGAAAAATCTTTCTAGAATTTCGTCGACTATCTTTTGCTTTTCACGTTTTTTGTTATTCCTCTTTAGTTCGTCACACTATGGGAAACAATTGCTAGACAGGAGCGAGAAAGTGACACTTTCTCGCCATCGGTGAGAATCTCTTGTTATTCTCACCGCTCTCAGTGAGATTTTTTTAATTCTCACAGGTGAGCAGTGAGACATGCAACTCTTGATGAGAATCAAGTAATGATAACAGATTCTCAGTGGTGAGAAGAGAACTTCTCACAGAGTACAATGAGAATGGTTATTTTCACGGTGATAATGTATCCTACTCAATACTCATTATACACTGTTCAGAATCAATCAGATTCGCCGATCATTAGTGAGAATCAGCCAGACTTCTTCTTCATTGGTGAGAATAAATCTGGTAAATTCTCACCAGTGAATGATGGGTCTAGCCGATTCTCACTGAGGAACCGAGTATCTGGTTGATTCGCATCAGTAAATGGTAATTTTCTTTTTGAGAATGTATCATACATTCTCACAAAGAAAATTACCATTTTGACTAGGCTTGGTGAGAATTTCCAGTCTCATCGGTGAGAATATTAATCTGTTTCCATCCCTGATTCACACCAAGCAGTGCATTTCTCACTGCTCATTAGTGAGAGTTCAAAATGCCTCACTGACAGCAATGAGAATATTAAGAGGTTCTCACCAATCGCGAGAAAGCGTCACTTTGTCGCTCCGGTCTCGCAATGTTTTCCCAAAGTGTCATTTAAGCAATAAATAAAATGAGCATAATAAACTTCAGTTAATTTGTCTGAAAAGATTTTAGGACGCCAAGCGTTACCGGTCAGCACTGATCTGAAGAAACACAGAACATGTGATGCTAGTTATGTTACCTCCAATATAGACCGGTAACATAAACTGTCTGTGGCTTTCACGCACTTAACAATATCAACAATAGCAATATCAACCAATTGCATTCAATTTCATGTCAACTATTTTCAAAATCATCAGCAATGTAAGGGATTACTGTCTGTGCAAAGAGCTCGAGACTCATCTTATGTGAGCAGATTTCAACAAAATTTGAAACCAATATGCAAACGAAGTTTTCCACAAATCTGGTCACCCTTTTCTTCAGAAATCCTTCCAAGATGCAAAAAGCAAGACACAAACACTGTTAATATTGGGGGCCAAAAATGGTCTGCAGAATTTGCATTAACACCCTGTACTGCGGCATTTTGTAATATGGCGCATTTTGTAACAACTAACGCAAAATGTGATAGGGGTATCAGCATTTTGTAATAAAATGGTCTACGCATTTTGTAATAAGGGTATCAGCATTTTGTAATAAATTATTGTTTACGCGATTTGTAACAAGGGTATCAGTGATTTGTAATAAAACGCGTTTTGTAACATTAGTAAACGCATTTTGTAATAATTATAAACATCCGCTTATATTGTATGTATTTCAAAATGCTTTGTGGTTTTTGAATACGTAAAAATGTAATAGCATATAATGATTTTGAGATTATATCTCACTACCGGTGCTAGGTTATCATATTAACGCCATATAAGGGGGTCTGAGTTGACAGTCAAAATGCAATGGAAGACAGAATGAGATTTATTGTATGCGATTTATAATTGAGAAAACAAACTGAGAAAGTTTTAGTAGGTTTTACATACAGTAAGCTTACTGTACTTTGAAAAGACAATATACTGCAGACCTTTCTGCATTTTTTTCTCTTCAATGTTATTGTTGGTGGATGTAAAGAGGAAGGCTTGGAGATGACATGCAGAGCTCAGAACATGATAAAAGACAGCGACATCATCAACATTGACAGTGTTGTGTTCTAAGGCCCAATTTTATTATACTAATGATGTACATGCCACAAAACCAACCTTATCCAGAAATGGTTCCCTTATGACATTTTGAGGGTTTCGGTCTCATTTGTAGGGCGATGCTACATTATTTTATTTTTTTTACTGAAGTAAAACAATAAATATTGTTTTCGGTTACAATAAAATTGTGTATCTTATGTTTTTGCATGTATATTGGATGAAGTTTGCAAAACTCGAATAATCAAATTCTGAGTTTTGCAAAATGATTGTAATGTTAGTGTACACAGTGATTTGAACGAAGCTTTTATAGGGTTCATAAAAATGATGTTACAAACATTTTCCTGGAACCATCAGTTGTAGACAACAGAATCTAATATACATTTAGACATAATTGAGAAATAGGAAGTGATAAATTCTTTAGAATGTCGTCAGAAAGAGAAGCAACATGTGAAAATCATTGTAAATTTAGAATACTGGGGGCTATTTTGAATATTTAATGAGGTCATGTGACCAGTATTTGCATATTTTGGGGGCAATTGTAATACTACAATTCCAAAAATATCTTGTAATTGTGAACAAAGTTTGATAAATTCAATAGTCAGATGTTATAAAATAGGATACCTTGACCTGTCTGACCCCTATTCAAGGGCGCTGCGTGTAATTCTTCACTAATGATAAATTTATATTGTTGGCGGCCATTTTGAATACCTAATCAGGTCACATGACCATTATTAGCATATTTTGGGACAAGTGTGTCATTGTCATTCAAAATATACATACTTACTGTGGGAAATATTTCATAATATTAGTTGCTGGATGTTATGTTACATTATGCTTTGACCGACCTAACACTTATACAGAGCCTTTGTTTACATTACACTTAGCAGGTCAAAATGATACAAAATATCAGTGTTTTTTCATAATTTTTGTCACAATTTCATTTCAGTCCATGCTGACGTGATAGAAAACAGGTTTGGTGAGGAAAAATGATGAATTCCTACGAAAATGAAATATATTGAAAAATACAATATTTTATATATTGGCGGCCATTTTGAATACTTAATGAGGTCACATGACCATAATTTGCATATTTTTGGGACAAGTATTTTATGGTGATTCCAAAATATAATGGTATGGTAGACAGTCTTTGTTAATTTAAGAAGTCAGGCGTCATGCTAGATGGTACTTCCAAATGTCAACTCCACCCCAGGACCTTGGGGTGCAAAGGGTTAAAGTTGAAATAACGTACGAAAGGTTGCAGTATTATAAGCAACTTCTTTACGTATGATATGTGATTCTCTAAAGTTGATTGTCGATAATTTACGGTAATAAGATAAGAGGGGCAAGTTAATATGTCAATGCTGCCAGCTGATATTTATCAAAATATACTGAAATAGACGTAAATCAGTCAATTAAAATACCGAATGATAATTTATTTTAATCATCCGATAAACAAGGACAAAATAAAGCTCTATCGACAGACCAGCCATGTCTCCTTGTATGTAAAAGGTGACAATTCATACCTACTGAGCCTTGGATTTGTTTTCATAGATCTATTTCTTTCCCGTTGTGTTCCTCCTTTGAATCTACGCTATCGCCAAATGGTAAAATTTGTCTAGCCAACGAGCTAGGATAAGCTGTCCTGCAATACAAGATTAAGCTAAATTTGATTTGCTATCCTACTGGTTATACCTGCCATCTGCCATTATCATTAAATGATAACAGCCATAGAAAGACAGACAGACAGACAGACAGACAGACAGACAGACAGACAGACAGACAGACAGATAGATAGATAGATAGATACATAGATACATAGATAGGCATACTCAGGCACTCTATCCTCCCCCTCCCTTCCTCCCTCCCTACCCACATAGATGCATACATACATACATACATACATACATACATACATACATACATACATACATACATACATACATACATACATACATACATACATACATACATACATACATACATACATACATACATACATACACACTCAATAGGTCAGATATACTTCCGCTTTAGAAGCTAAACAAGTCAAATCACTAAAATATCAGATTATTCTGACTATTTAGTTTAGTCTAGTTTAGTTTAGTTTAGTTTTAGTTTTGTGTACTTTAGATTACTTCAGTTTAGTTAAGGTTATTACGAAAATAAGAATGTATAACGACACATAGATGTAGTCATTAGCGCGCGTTTAGCGCGTTGGGCGATGCGTTGCCCTTATGTCCGAGTGCTTATTTTGCGGTATTTTCGTAATAATTATTATTATATTACCATGCCCTGTTTTGATTGGTCGAGCTAAACCACGTGACTAACCACAAATACACAGTAATGGTTTAATTACATGCCCGTGAATATGAATAATAAGATTAACAACTCAAAGTAACGTAACTTTACAGCTGAAACATAATTCATAACCAATCACAAAATAAAATGGAGCACTTATAGGTCAAGTTGAGATACTTTTTTCTGAAAACATCTCCGGCTTTGCCAATTTTTGACAGCGCGCGTGACAGTGCGTCGCGTATTGCTCAGTTTCTGAGGCCCAGTTGTCGTTCGCTCCTGAAATTTTCGGACAATTTGACGGTTTCCTTGCGTTCGCTGATAATATAATGGAAATAACAGACTCCGATTTGACCATTCACGTTTATTTATGGGCGCGGGCTCGAGGAAAGCCAAATTACCGGGCTCGGCAAGCCTCGCCCGTTAATTTTTGGCTTTCCTCTCGCCCTTGCCCACAAATAAACGTTAATGGTCAGCGCGTCGCCCGTTATTTCTATATCATACATCTCCTTTTTTATCAAGAATGTATGCACCCGTCGTTTACGATGCATTATTCCATACACTTTAGATGCATATTCTGCGAGCGGTTAAGGGTAAGCGTCAGTTTTGTTTACATCGCGCACTCATCCAACATTCGATGTACGAGCCGAGCAACGATGTCGTGGCAGATTTGTACAGTGCCGTCTTGGTGAACTTTCGTTATTACCCCATAAAATTTTTCACCTTCAAACATCCGTAATACATTTACTTCTGTTTCTTTTATCAGAAGTTATTTTCAAAGTACAGGTATGGAGTTTCAGTATGGAGCCATTCAGTGATGCAATGTTTATCATCAAATATGAAAGTAAAGGGGTCATTGCATGCCCGTTTTTATGGAAGTTCGATTCTATTGTTTGCGAAGGCAGATGAATAATAATTTATTTTATGTTATTATATTTTATTTTATCTGAGTATCTACCTGTTGATTGCTGGTTGTCTGCAATACATCAGAAAGAATGTCGTTATCCTCTATTTAATAAATCAACTGACTGTGTATACCAATGATTCTCTCAAATATATGATAATAAACTAGTCAAAATCTAGTAGTTACCTGCCTCAGATGATCAGTTGGTAAAAATACTGATTGCCAGCTATCTAAAATTAAGTCATTCTAATTTGAAATGGAAGTCAGGGAGCGATCAATTTTTGTACTTACTTAACGAGTAAACACACACTTTGTAATACCATTCCAAAGTCAATAAAATATCTGTTAATGCTTTAAAACTGGGAAACGTTTTTAAAATTATTACAAAATGCGTTAACTGTTATTACAAAGTGCGAATTATTACAAAATGCTGATACCCTTGTTACATTTTGCGTAGACAATTTTTCATTACAAAATGCTGATACCCTTGTTAGAAAACGAGTAGACTGGTTTATTACAAGATACTGCAGACGTTATTACAAAATGCGTCAATTATTACAAAATGCTGATACCCCTTATTACATTTTGCGTAAGTTATTACAAAACACGTCAGTATTACAAAATGCCGCAGTACACACCCTAATCTTTCAAAGTCAATCATCCTAATGGCTAGGCATTGTCTTCGAGGGTAATAAATATTTACATGAAAAAGTGTCCTTTTTGCCTGCAATCTCAATGACTGTGATCTAAATTTTCAGTTAAGATAATGCCCGCTCCGGAATGTGCTTATCTACCTGATCAATACAAACGGTTCAACTTAATGTACTTACTTGTGTACCGTATCCCAGGCTTTAGAGATGAGACCTCGGAATAGCTCATCAATGTATCTCCTGTAATTAGGACGGTGCTTGGAACTTTGGCCCATCTGTCAAAAAGAGAACGCAACTTATGGTAGTCAACAATATGAAATACAGGCATGGCGCGATTTCTATTGTCAAAATACATGCGCGAGAACCAGTGCCAAGTCATGTTCAGGATATATTTTCAGTGTAGATGTATATTGTCGTTTTACTGATCATTGAGTAGATCATTTTCCTCAATTTGCTTTGACGATAGGACTAACTTTCCCTGATCAACCTAAAATAGAGGGCATAGGCTGAAAGAATATTCTTATTTGCGCCGTTGGTCTATAGTACTGCATAGCAATGTAAAAACCTTACCATTGAAATATCCAAATACGACTTTTGAGTCATGTGAGAAATAAATGTGCAGGTGGTGGCAATTACATACATTTCATGCATGTGCTAATTCTAATGACTGTGTTAAAGAACATGGTAACGACCATGTGCTATTCTATTAAAATTAGGCCGACCAGCGGGAAGTAAAACACTTGCAAATCGCAGAGATTAAAACCTCGTCGGTCAGTATTTTACTGTATTTGTTTTAATCTTTGCACTTTTACCCTCAACCTTTAACAAGTATTGTATCTCTCGCTGGTTATTCATTTTCACTTACTGCAGTTTTATCCCTCTTTTGAAGTCGTTTGTAATTTTTATTGTTCATTTGCTATTGTATGTGCGAGAACAATATACTGATACTAATATGTGCGAACATAATTGAGAAAATGCACAACGCATATGAAATGCGTGCACAAATGGAATTGGTCCTGTAAGCGTACTTTCTGTGAGAATGAAAGGTCAAAAATAACGTTGGTCGGAAATGCGGCATTACCTCTCACAGGCGGCGATTGAATGTTCAGCAAGAACATTATTCATATATATTTTGCCTCATTTTTTAACCCTTTACTGAGACTCTGCTTTAATCGTGCAAACAATACTACTATCGGGTCTACGTCTCTCTCTCTCTCTCTCTCTCTCTCTCTCTCTCTCTCTCTCTCCTCTCTCTCTCTCTCTCTCTCTCTCTCTCTCTCTCTCATGTATGTATGTATGTATGTATGTATGTATGTATGTATGTATGTATGTATGTATGTATGTATGTATGTATGTATGTATGTATGTATGTATGTATGTATGTATGTATGTATTCGTGCATGTATGTTATCCATTAAGTTATTAATAGCAACACGACAGTACCTGTTTTGGGTCGTCAGGCATCGGTTCAATTAAGGTAACTAAAAGGGAAATTACAAAACGGATTTGTTTAGTAGTCAAAGTCATTACCAGTATATGTAAACATCTGTACTTCTTAAATCCGTAACAAATTAAGTCAATCCTTATGACGATATGAATCTTGGTAAGTTCAAGCTGGGATATTGATGATTACAGTATTACTGCTGCGTGTCCCTCAAGCAATCGATACGCCGAGGATAAAAGCAACAACCTTGTGACAATATTTAACTTTCAGAAGTACCATGTTCATTTAGGGGTGGATTGGTAAGGCAAACTCTAGCAAAGGCAACAATGTACGTGCATATGCCATGACATTTGGAGTTACCGCAGAAATTGTTCGTATAAGCAATGAATTTTTATAAATTCATGTATGACCATTTAGAACTCTAGAAGATAGAATTTGGTATACTATTGTAGCATATGCAACATAAAATGGTATATTGCTAAAAGTGTATGTGAGGGAGACCGCTCGAAGTCAAGCTGAAAGTGATTACTAATACACATTGAAATCATTAATTAAAACGATTAAAGAACTATCTGGTAACTATGTCCGAGAGACAAGTGTAAGTGTTACGGACATATTTTATCCCACACAAAGGTTAATGAACCTAGCGGTCATTGATACCAGTAAAAATTATCAATTAAAACGACAAGATCTCAATTACAAGTCGATTTCCGTACAAACCATATTTGCGACAAACGCACTATAACCCTAATTGCGTTTTACGAGGATGTTTACGGAAGTCTGGATGAAAACTGGAATATATTTGAATTATATTAAGAATCATGAAGGTAGTCAATTACGTTTGCATATTAATGGTAACATGTCAATTTAAGATCAAGACCTGTATTGATGCTTATGATTGGATGTATCATTTTATCTTTAATTCATGACTATCGCATAATCAAAGCCGCGCCTTAAAGATCACGTTTAAAATCTCATTCTAAAAAATCCAACGAATATAGTTGCTGGAGAATAGTTACTGAAAGATAGTTGCTTGAGAGAGAGAGGAACACAGCGGGCCCACTATGGGAGAAGCATGTCTTTGGCGATGACAACTGTCAAGCTTGTCTAGAGAGAAATAAAGTCTGTGTAATACCAACGAACTCTGAACGTCTCGTGTAGTCAATAAACTGAAGATCCCCAAGTACCTCTCAGCAGGCCAAGGCGAGTCTACGAGATAAACGATTCCCCCATGAAAAAAACGAATAGTAATACATGAATACAATCAAACATATTAAAATGGCGTAAGCGTATTTGGGACAAACATTTATCGACGAGATGAATCCATCCAATTATGCACCCATCCATCGAATAATCCATCAATAAATACATTAACGTACCTCTTTGGTCATCGTCGTACAATTCTATATATCCGCTTTTAATTTGTGCTGTTTTCCCCTAGCAACAATGTTCGTTAAAATAAGAAAGAAACTGATAAGATTTCATTGGACATTTGTACTGATATTATCACTATTCTCATAGCAATATGATGACATCATACATGGCAACACACGGTTGATATTTAAAGTACAGATTCAAATACACAAATGCGTGTCAGTTATGAATTAACTTCAATATACCGTCATGGCTGTGCCAATAACCTTTTGTAGAGTAAAATTAGTGTGGTAATCTGAATAAAAGTGACAGTTCACTGTGCATAATGGTAGTTTTGTCTGCTACAACAATTTTCTAGATAATTTTATTTGTAGCAGGTGTTGACGACCTCGCAGGCTATTTGGACAGTTTGGATGGCTGTACAGCGAAGCGATGCGTCCCAATGCTGCATTGGGCAAGGTATACCCGTAGGCACCTATGCGTGTTCGTACAAGTACGGCAGCTTCCCTACATTTTGCTTGCCCGGGGACCTTTGACAAAAGTCATTAAGATTGCCATTTCATTCAGAAAAAAATACATTGATGCATTTTTAATTCATCTCTTAATCCTAAATTTATCTTAGTAACTTAATAACTTTTTCAACTGAAATCTTGATCAAAGTAAAACATATCAAAGCTGTGGCCGTTACGTGTGATCACTCAGGGCATTGTGGCATTGCACTGGTGAGGCGCTCGGGGCACCGAAGCGGGACCTTCCACTGAGCCAAGCGATGTAATGACTAAATGCATAATGCCAAAAGCTGCTTCAAAAAAGTTAGATAGATATTTGATCTATCAATTATTATGAAAATTTAATGACAAACAAAGTATATGTTTTAGCATACATACCCAACATAACACAGCCATGGCTACATCCTTTGTAATGGTTTCATCATACCTATCTTTTACTGCTGCATTTGCACCCAAGCTAAGTAGTAACTCTGTGCACTCAGGGTAGGCTAGCCATATAGGTTGACGTATGCCAGATAGATAGATAGATAGATAGATAGATAGATAGATAGATAGATAGATAGATAGATAGATAGATAGATAGATAGATAGATAGATAGAATGTAGATAGATGAAATGTAATTTTGGGCAAATTATACTTGCACATGCACAGCAAAGGGACAGGTACGCAATGAGACGTGGATAGATAAAAAATTACAAACTCTCTGAGATACCTATCTACTTGTCTACATATCTTTTTGCCTACATACATACATACATACATACATACATACATACATACATACATACATACATACATACATACATACATACATGCACACACATACATACATACATACATACATACATACATACATACATACATACATACATACATACATACATACATACATACATACATACATACATACATACATACACATACATACATACACATACACATACATACATACATACATACATACATACATACATACATACATACATACATACATACATACATACATACATACATACATACATACATACATACATACACACACACACACACACACACACACACACACACACATACATACATACATACATACATACATACATACATACATACATACATACATACATACATACATACATACAAAGTATTTGCTTTTGCATCAAACGATAAGAAATTACCCCTGCTAAAAGTATAAAACCAAACAGAAAACGAATATAGAAAACCGTTGATTAAAGTACAGACATACCTCTAAAAGCTGAAAGCATAAGAGGTGTCCTTCCTAAATTGTCTTCACAATGCGTGTCAGCTCCACGTTTGTGAAGAACTTCCACGGCATTACAGGCATTGTTTGCGGCCGCAAAGTGTAGGGCTGTTCTGCCCTGATATCTCGATTTAGCAGAAATATCGACTGAAAGATGAAAAGACGTCGGTCTGTTCAAAATTTTAATTTTAAAAAAGTAAAAAAATCTGCGTGAACGGAACATATGTTTGTTTTACAACTGTTAACTACTTTTGAGAGGGTTGCGCAAAAAAACTCATATTAAGTTGTAATTGTTGCTTTAGCATTAACAAATAAAGGTGTCCTATTTACCTCCTTTATCTAGCAATTTTCCAACCTCTTGGAAGTCATTTTCAGCTGCGGCCATATGCAGTTGCATTTGATGATATTCGTCGGTGTAAATGACGTCTTTACCATTCTGAACTGAATCTTTAGCGGTGCCCTAAATAAATGTAGAGTATGTTTAACATATAAGTGGCATTTCAGTGACATCTGTTTGGCGTACAAGTAAGTACACGACATATAAGATAGTTAATAACATGTATGAAATCGATGACTGGCTATTCCATGGACAATCTGAAGCTCATTTAATGCGAAAAATCAAGACATAAATTGCAAAACAATCTTATTTTAGTGAAACTTTACCGTCATCGTATTTCATTGATTCGCATCGCCATTGCAATGCACTTTCACTGACGATGGGCATGCCTCGTACGCGTACCACCGGTTACTGAACAGAACCTAATATACAACCCATGGAAAAATTACAAAAATGCTTCATATATAACTCGCCTCGCCGCTCACGCGATATGTCGCGCATTGTACCAAAAGTTCGTGTTTTTCCGTGTGCGGCGGGGTCATTGCTAAAGTTTTGATATTATTACATGAGACCATACGACATTCGAACGATTTACTACATACCTACGCAACTCGCCTGAAAAGACGTAAACTATAAAAATGAATTATACATATAACTTTTGTCATTATTTGACAGAAACTAGTTTAGTAAAAAGACAATAATTCAATGACCCATTTTCCTTGAACTGCCGCTAGCATCTTTGCCGATTTCGATTTTTTGGAAATCTGACAATTAGACGCAGATTCTTGGGTGTAGTTCCAGCGAAAATTTTACTACTGTACGCCCTTCCGAAGCGAAAATGTGTAACGTGTTGTGTTGTGTTTTACGATGATCTTCGACTTGCGATAGAGAAATGGAGGCTACATACTGAAGCACAGCATCCTTTGTGACATGCCGCTACTATTTAAGAGTGCAAGACAGCAGGACAGTTGACTTGAGATGGCTGGAAAGGCTAGAGCGTCAGTTATAAACTTCAATAAAGCTATGAAAATATAAAAGTAGTCAACATTCTCTGTGGAATAAAAAAAAAATACACATTGGGGGTCAAAGGCATTGCAGAGTTATAGCCTGTTGAAACTTCTGAAAAACTGACTAAATAAGAAGAAGTTGGGAGACCTTAGTGTTTTAACTATAGTAGAGTTCCCTTAGCTTTTTTGCTGTTTTTCAGGAAAGTTTGACAAGGTAGTGCTTGCATTCAGAATGCGTGACTGCTATTGTAAATGCATTTTTAGATTTTTTCTAGTGTAAAAGAGGTGTCAAAAGTGAGATTGACCAATACGACTGCTCTGTGACTTCAAAAAAGGGGTGCAAATATTGATTGTTTTAAACCTTTTTGACTAAATAACAGTTTTCCTACATAATTTTATGCCAATTGAATCCAACCTTTAAAATGAGATATGGACATGGCTTTTTTACAGCCTATTACAAAATTACAGACAAGATGACATGGGACAATTTTTCCTGTATTTGAAGTACGTTTTGAAAAATCACATTTTCAAATTTGAAAGAATTATTTAATATTTTTTTGACATGTAAACCCATGTAAAATCATAAAAACAAATTTTACTTACAAATCCTGTCGTACATTTCTTACAATTAATAGGGCCAACATATTTATAACTAATTGGGTAATTATTAAATTCAAATATGTAAAAAAATATGAAAAATTAAATTTGAATATTTACTCGTGTAATATTTCAAAATAATGGCTGCAAATATACAAGTTTTTATATGCTATGGAGAAAGTATGAAGTAAGGGACTTATCCTGAAAATTTGAACTAAATATCTTGATTTTAACACTCGAAACTTGACATTAACTCTGAGAAAAGAATTGGTGCAAAAATAGCCTTTCCAGCCACCTTGATCAAGATTTAAAATCAATGAAATCAGCTTGAGTACAGTGTTTTCGTATCGTTGTGCAAATTGGGTCAACATACTTGTAAAGTGGCGAAAACATATTACAGTCAAAGTAATATAATGAAAATTAACTTATAATGAACTAAAACGGGAGTTCAAGCGACGGTGGCCGCACGTTATATTTTTATGTAAACGGTGCGTTGCATTTGTTTAAAATGAGGTCCAGTCATCAATATACTTTAATGTACAGAGGGTCCTAATAAACTGAAAACTGGTCATTTTAAATGATCAACCTTGCACCCAGTTAACCTTACAGGCCTGTGTCGGCGTCAGATTGTCTTACAAGGATAATTACTTACTAGATTACAATTTCAATGGAAAGCAAAAGGCTATGACACTCCATAATCCTTTTAGAGTCGAGACCAACTTGATACAGGGATCAAGTCCCTGGTCTTTAAGTTACAGAGGTCCTATATTCTTCTAAAGTTCGGAAACGACGGAGTTTGATTCAAACTATGATGGTAATTGGGTACAAACCATGAAGCCCTGCAGATAGTGAGTGAAGAGTGTTTTAAAGTTTTAGAATAATTAAAGAGATGGATGTCTGTTTTACTATTTGTCTGTACGTGTAAATTTAGAAAGTGTAACAAATTAGTTTGCTCCCCGGCCACACGTGCTTACTAAGAGTGCAACATCATAAAATTGTTGGTATTATTTGTGAAAATTAACGTGAAAGAGAATTGCTCACCGCTCCTTTTGCTTTGCCTGAGTAACTCGAAGCACAATATGCTTTGCCTTGTGTACAGTGAGTTTCCTTACTGCCAAAACACAACATTGATGAGCGGATCTGCAAATTTAAAGGAAAGTCGTATGTACAAGCGTAGCGTATACACAAATCTGAACACTTTTATGAGGTAACAATACCTGTAATAGATTGTGAGCGGTCTTGTTACCTCGAAGAGAAATGTATTACGAGCCACTAAAAATACTTATGTACCCTCACTGAATGACAATTTTGATATTCTGATGCAATAGTGGTGTATTCAAGATTGTTAGTAAAATCTTGTAAGGTAGTTAACTATGTGATCACTTCATTTTAAATGAATGGGGTATTACGCAACAATTGAATCTGAAAAACTAATTTAAACTAATTTGAATAAATTCTGGCTCATAATTTACCCTTTCCAATAACGCGCTTGCGCATCCTTCCTGTTGTTCTTGATCTGCTTCTTGCGAATGTATCTTGCACGTTGAGATGGATTCTTTGGAATCTTTCTTATCTTGAGTTGTCGTCACTTCAACCATGAGTGACACTGTATAAGAAATTATTTGTCAATTTTTTTTTTCTAAACACCCTAACGAAACACTTTCAACATGGCAAATGTACCTAAATTTGCTAAACACTGCCACTAATGTTAATGGCCTCCAAACCCATCACTCTTTTCCGAGGCCGCAGATCGGGGCATATACACCTTTTCTCAGGGCCACAAAGGTAATATATTGCTTTTTCGACGTTTGCAAATTCGGTATCACGATTCGTCAAGTAATAGTTATGTGATATTTGCCCTTTGGGAACTGATACGCACAAAACTACAGTCATTGTTTATATATATGTAAGGGTTGCTGGATAAATAATCTTAAATTTCCCCCTCTACAATGTTGTTTTTTTGAACTGCGAGGCTTACCCGTCAGGAGACTAAACTTGTTCAGTGTCATTGTAGAGATGTAATTGTAAAATAATTTCTCAAGCAACCCTTATATATCCCGCTCTACTTTTGTATTTAGCACTTTGCAAACACATACAAATATATTTCATATATATATATATATATATATATATATATATATATATATATATATGTATATATATATATATATTTAAAAATATACATATATACATATATATTTAAAAATGGCATTTGCGCATGCGCACGATACATATCATAAACGTTGATGGTGGTGTCAATTTGGGTGATAGAAGAGAAGCCGTTTGTTTTTCTAAAAAAGAAACGAGATGAGGAGTGTTACAAGTACCATTTGACTACTAATATTTGCATAACAGTATTATATTTGTTTGACATCGGAAATGTGTTTACAGGAGCTGCATATTCAATAAAGTGAACTGCAATATACTTTCCAGTTCTTAGCCGCTTCGCTTGTATTTCACTCACCCCCTGTTTTCTTCCTCAAATCTTCTGTCATGGAAGATATTGCAGCTTCAATGTGGCTACCATTTCTTATGAAACCATCTTCACAGCACTGTCTACACGGAACTGAAAAGAAAGAAACGGTACGGAGATGTGGTATTAATCTAAAAATAAACATTTCAAAGATATAAGAGGGTACATAATACATTTCATGTTATGCAATAACAGTCAAATACTGATGTTGTATTTTCTTTTGCTTTAAATCAAAAATTCGGTAAAGATATCATTCTTTGAAAATAAAATATATTATATTAAAGTGATGTTTTCACTTAAAATTACACATGTGATACATAGCTTTTTTTTAGAAAACACGTGCTCAAACTGCGATTATGAGTCAGCTGGCCTGGATAGATTTTTCGAAAAATAGTAGCAGCATCATTTTTCGTCTCATCACATAATCATTGATTTTATGTCGTTTAGCATATCTCAAGTACTGTCTAAATTTTGTATTTGCATAAAGCAGTAATACAAGCAGTAAAATAATTCGCAATACCTGTAAATACAGAACTGATGTATTGTTACCTGGTTTAGTATGGACTTCTCTTTTAGATGTATCGTATTCGCTGTAGTTATTTACTCCTTCCGCTATGTGTTGTGAATTGATTCCCCCTGCTTTGCCGTTCGGCACGCTGTGGTGTACGTTTGTGTCCCTCTCGTTTAATTTTCCGCCATGCAATGTACACGATGTTTTGTCACTTTCAGGAGGCTTGCTTGCTTCGTCACCGTACATTTTCAGGATTCTTTTCAAAAGGTTAACCATGAGTTCAGGATAGGTATCCTGGTCTGGTGCTGGGAAAAATTAAACAGATGAAAAATTATTTACGAGTTTCAAAACACTGTATGCTGGCAGTTGTTAAGTAACTTAATCATTTAACCTTTCAGTCCATAGTTGACTTTATTACTCCCTCAACGGATGAGCGTAGTAAAAAAAAATTTGTAAACATCCGTGACCTACAAAATTCCTCATAATCAATGGGTAGTATAATGGATGTGCTAAATTATCCAGCTAAATAGCGGGGTGTATTACTTACACGTTTTCTTGAAGTTGCTGGAAGGTCTTCTTGTTACATTGTAGTCAGCATAATCAGACTTTACGTTATCAGCTTCAACATTTCTTGCCGGAGAACTGCCGACGCAAGATTTACTGTCTTCGCTAATCCTGTCTGTATCAATGACTGGGCTAGGTGTACTATCAGCCACAACTTTAAACATTTCCTTAATTAGCATCGTGAAGCCGTCCTGATCTCTCAAAATCCGATAGCCTTTCATGATAAAATATAGACATATAAAAAAAGACATTCATGTATCCGCAAGAAATGTAAATAAACTTAGGGATCTGGTTGAGGGCGCTGTGCGGAAAAGTGGTATATAGTCCGCTTATACAGAATGATGACCTCTCAGCCTGCTAATAGTGAATGGCAACTACTTAACCAAAGTAAGGAGGTCAGTGGATTTCGATGATACGAACAGAAAGTTATATGTTAGATAGATAGATAGATAGATAGATAGATAGATAGATAGATAGATAGAT
Organism: Ptychodera flava; assembly: GCF_041260155.1. Lineage (NCBI taxonomy): Eukaryota > Metazoa > Hemichordata > Enteropneusta > Ptychoderidae > Ptychodera > Ptychodera flava. The sequence goes on from NC_091928.1 coordinate 31,064,072, forward strand.
AGATAGATAGATAGATAGATAGATAGATAGATAGGTAGGTAGGTAGATAGATAGATAGATGGATGGATGGATAGATAGATAGATAGAAAGGGTTTTATAATCATAAATATGATTGCAAACTCATATGAGCACCAGGGTTTACAAGCATCAACACAAAGGTAGTCCTTATGCTTTCACTGAGTCGTCGCAGTAAAATTTTTCCACTTCAGAAAATATATAGCAATATGAAATAATGTCCATATGCATGTATGCATATGTAGATGGGTACGTCGCTAGGTGTGTAGGTACGTAATGCATGGAGGTGGTAGCTTATGTTTGGATGTTTCGAATTACGCTCCGACATATTTTGAGTACATACCTCGGTGAGGCTTCTTGTGTCCAACTCTTCTGGTGGTCACATAATCGCCATATCTGTCTGTAATACTCCCACCTTGAATCTGGCAGCTTTCATCGTCGGATATCGATTCAAGTTCAATTGAGACATTTTGCTGATTACTGGCCGAGCCTTTGCTCGTTACGTCTGCAATAGCTGGGTTATCAGGGTGCACATTTTGGTTCTTCGAAAGGCTTCGGCGTTTATGTTCTTTATGTGCTGATTTCATCCTTGAACATCCAACTATAAATGTAAAATATGGATTCTCAATTAATAAGGTCATGTAGCATGCCCTACAGAAATGTCAAGAATATTGGAATTTTGTAATCTTTGATCGCTTATACCCTATCAGTTTCATCCAACAGAAATGAAAGGACAGTTACATTCAACATTGGACATAAAACTATTCAAAATTACCCTGATTTTGCGACAATAATATCACCTATGTTAAGCCAACCAAACTATACAGTCGTTGGACAAATACAGGGCCGTGATCACTTTACATATGAAAACGGAAGCTAGATAAACAAATTCCACTTTAGTTTGTTAAATGTGTTGAGCATTGCAGAAACAGTTACATTAGAATTGTGAAGATATTTACCTGATTCTTGCAAGCAGGCAGGAGAAAATAAAGCGTCTTAGTCGGGCAATCGTTTGCTAAGCTTCAGATGACCCAATGTTCGTTCTCTGACTTACAAGATTTAGTAGCGGGTGTAGCCTGATGAAATATGAACAGGACCTCTAGAGGTGACCCTCTGATGACCTCTAAACACCACGCTCTTCGATAGTGATTCTTTGGTCTTTCTTTAGCTTCCTCTTTTCAGTCGACGTGTTTGTCTATCGTTTGTAACAGGATTTTCCGTTTTTATTCAAGCATTAGAATACAAGGTTAAAGGCAATCTCTTGCTGTTGCTAAGGGACATTGTGTCTCATTTTTGTTAAAAATGCGATTTCAATTCACTTCGAATTAATCATTACAGAAAAGAAAAGACTTCAATAGACTTGCAGTCTTTTCACTACTATGAAAGTAAGGCGAACTTATCCACATGTGCACTCTTTATTTCAAATCCAAAGAGTTGTAACAATCGATAATAGGCACTGCACGGCCCATTAGTAGTGGAATCTGTGTTTTTATCACAGATGTCTTTTGTGAAAACTCCCAGCTATCTGCCACCCCTTGTTCTTCTACTTTATTCCACTAGCCGATCAGCTATGCTTGACCATAGACCCTCTTTTTGGGCCTATTGTTTGACCTTGACCAATCTGCCATGCCTCAGTCCGGCTAATCAGCCGACTGCTTTGCACACGGCACTTAGCTTCAGCGAGCCTTTGTCTCACAGCCTTCATTCATCCATTCATTATGCTTCTTGGTTGACGTCACACTAGCTTGGGGTCACTTCAGTCATTCTTCCTTCGTTTGGGCCTTGGGTTCAAGTGTGACCCCATTTCTCGGGAAGTCCTCTCCATTTCCTCATATTTTAGTATAGCATGATAGATCCACCCTCAGTTTCGTTGCTAGATCTCGACGCGAAGGTCACCAACGACTTCTAGCTCGGCCGCTCGGAAGGGGACCCTTACACCAGTTGGGTTTACATTTTTTATTATGGGTTATTTTGTTACTAGTATTTTGGATCGTGGTTTGGTGTCATAACTTCGTTTATAGCTCTGGACTTTTAATTTTCTTTAGATTTGCCAACTTCACTGTTTGAAAATATTTTACCCTTTCGTTCCCTTGGTTATTCGGCTTTTCTTGCAGTAAAGCCTCACCGGTCTTCATTTCTCCTCAACTAAGCGGTGGAGTTCACAAGCATAATTTGCTGCCCTTAGAAACTTACCTAAACGATAGCCTACCTCGTGTATCGTTATGTATCACGTATCACGTGCTCTCTGCATGCAAGAGTAGTAAGCCGTTGCCAAACATTTAAGCCGTATTCTTAAATGAGGGTGGATCACGGTACAAACAATCCACATGCGCAAACGCGCATGGAAGTACGTTTGTTTGAACCACCATCATTGATGTGATCTGTTGAGCGAACTGAGTCTGTAGAACACATTCGGCTCTTTTCATTCTGGAGTAGAACCATTGCAAGGACCTTCCTGAGAACATTTTCAAATCTATTTTTGTAATCCGTTTATTGCTATCAAATAATGAACGGCAAATATTGTACAGCGTTTTGATTAAGGAATTCCTCTTGTGGCGCCTGCTTGACGTTTACGACCTGAGTTCGTATATTACCTCGGCACAAATATACTCCCAATGAATGTCCTTACTGCATGCCGCTAACAAAAAAACTACACCCAGGCAATCAAATTATACCAGATTAAGTAAAATGAAACTAAGTCTTGTACAAATGAATTTTAGATAAGATATGATAAGAAATCAAGACATATGACCAGGTGTGGCTTGTTTTTAACATCGAAATGTCGAGACTTTCAAAGGTAACTTGTAAATTGGAAATAAGAGTCCCCTTTCGATTGATTATGCCAGTTTTACAGGGGCATTCACAATGACAACCCGCTATTGAATTCTTTGTGGTGACGAACTTTTGTTGTAACCAAGTATAGCATCAAAATCAAACTCTTAGCTTAGGGGGGATGATTGGAAATAACACATGGGTCAGAGGTACGAGGAGGGTCTGGGAGTGACAATTAAAATACGGAATGATCGTCAACAATAAGTAAGATTAATCTCCTTTTAAACATGCGCTGTAAATTAAGTGCTTAGAGTTTTATTTGAAAGGAACTGTGGTGCAACGCAGTGTTGACATCGGTATCGGAATGCAAGTAGCATCAATTTTCTGTCCCTGTGTGAGTCAGTTCGCTCCTGTCACGCTCTTGTCAATTGTTGCAACCTTAGGTCATTGAATTCTTGTCCTAAGGTCACTGATTGCATTGTATCTCTCGCGGTCCTTATCGTTCTTCTTGACATAATTCATACCGAATCCACCCTTCTCAATGCTTTTCTTCCTCCCATACATTAACACCACCGATAAAACACTGATGAATTGCTCGTCTCAGATGTTCAAGTTCATTTTGATCTCAGCACACGAAGATATCTTATTTCGTTAAATGTTCATTTAGAATTAATTATTAAAGAAGAAAATTCGAGTAACGTTCTGTCGATTCTGTTGTCATGACATTCCGCTGAGAGTGCTGCCAGTAGACCTAGAATTCGAATTCTCTGCATGTGTTAACCAGATTGTATGCATGTCTCCCTGTGTATGCATATCTCTATGTGTGCATGTTTCCCTGTGATTCAAAATGCATTTCATGTTTATAGGCACAACTTGGGGTCCGTTTTCTAATTACCTCTCTCTTAAGCTTAACTTTTAAGCAGGTCTTCCCACTACCTTTTACTATGTATGCCCTTCAGTCAAACAGCCGAGGAAAGGTCGTTGGTGACCTTGGGGTCAAGGTCTGAATGACCTTGATGATGAATCCATCCTGAGAGGCCGAAATGTGGGAAAGGAGTGGAATTCCCGAGAAATGGGAGTCAGGATGAAATCCAAAGCCCAGACGAAGGAAGTATGACTGAAGTGACCCCCAAAAGGAGGGAAGGAATTTAAAAATGATGTCAGCAGAGGGTTTCTCGCGCCCAAGGGATCACCGCGGTTGTGATACGGCTTTGGGGAGGGGGTCCTGGGGGACAGGTAAACTGTGCGAGCCCAGGTGGAAACATGAATGGAACGAAGACAGGGTGTCTCGCGCCCAAGGGATCACCACGGTGGTGATACGGCTTGGGGGAGGGGATCCTCGGGGCAAGCTGTGCGGTTAGGTTAGGGTTAGCTGTGCGAGCCCAGGTGGTAACAGATGTTACATGTAAAAACAGTAAAGATATGGGTGGTGGGAAACAATCTTTATTACTGATTTCATCAATGAAACACTCTCTTTGACAAGTGTATACCCTGATTAATCTCGACTCCTGAATTCAAAATCGCTCTTGCTATAAATTTTTGGCAAGGTAAGCTTTTATCAAACGTTAACAGTGTTTGGACACTTTTAAAATATATGCCAGTGTTTTCGAGAGATATGCTCACCTCGACAAAATATAACGCCGTATACATGTTAGAGAGCGTGATTACATTCTCATCATCCCCGGGTCATTCTCTTTTGTCTGATCGATAATGCCCGACATTCGTTCAAAGGAAGGGAGATTTTTTGAAGAAATTAAATAATTTGGTTGTTTATTTATTATAGCTGTAGCATTTCAGTCTGCTGAAAGCCATAAATGAGTTAGTATCACAAGGAGGATGTAGGCGTGGAAAATACTCAAAGATCTATGACTACAGTCGACATAAATCTATTTGTAAATATTTGTTGTAAATAGTATTAATGGATTTAGTTTTATAGGAAAGAAAAATTGGGACAAATTCGGTATAAAAGTGCAAATATCGACAAACTTCTCTTACTGAGAGTCTCTATTCGGGTCTACGCTGTATCTTGCTTAGGCTGTTGCCACGTGCGACTATCTTTTTGTCATTTTCTTCGATATGATGTTTTGTTTGGTCTAACTCCAAATTTACTGAAACATTCAATCGGCAGTACGTCAAACGACAAATCTATGATCGACCGACAAAGTTTCCGGACCAACCTCTTACTTGTAGTACCATGGAGTCTCGCTACCAAGAGGAAAGCATGACTCGACCTTGGAACAACGCTTCTGTGCAACCCTGTGTGGATGTGTTTCACATGCATGCTGAGACATTTATGTAAGGTGTCGCCAAACACCCTGAGGAAAGGGTTTATGTAGGGGATCAGATTTGCCTTTGATTTTTGCACAGCAAGGCTGATGACCTTTTCACAACAAAATTCTTGTGGGCGCTGGGAAACCGACGATTTTCCATATTTTATAATTGAAGCACCTTCTTTCGTTGGCAGTTATAAAGCGTTCATGACAGGACATGTTATATTTGCATATGGTTATGTCGTTAACCTTTGAATGCCACCTGTTTCAGTTTTGCCACAGTTACCATGGAAAGAGAAAATCTAACCAATCACAGATTTTAAGCGGGTGGCCTTTTTTTAAAAACATCGCCCTCACATGGGCATTTTGAATACCAATGAAGGCCCCTTTGACCATAGATGGGTATATTTAGATTACAGGTGACTGTATACCTTTAACCTTTGAATGCGCGCAGTGAACCGTTAATGCATGAAAATTGCTTCCCTCCCTCCTCAAAATATATCTGATAGCATAGGGCTAGAAACGGAGCTCCATGGTGATGGCGATATGTGTCAAGCTTCCAAATATCGATCGATTCAAATAACGGTCGGTTTTCTGATCATCCAAAATGCCCTCAGTCAATGGAAGTTATTGGCAAAGATTTTGATATGGAGATAACATAATTTTCCACTAAAAAGCCTCATAAATGTTACGTGCGTAATCAATAATTAATTTCCTTGCACATTTGTCCGATTGCTGTTGCCTGACATTCCCTTAACGCAAACAGAATGTTTTCTTTTTATATGATATAATTTTTGTCGTTCCTTTTAGTAAGGCTACTGAACTCATGTGTGTAAGAAGTCATAGACTTTGCCATCTCAAGGAGGATGTATGAGAGGTGAAATACACACAAACCACGATAACGATCGAGATTGCAGTGTAAATATTTGTAGTAGACTTGAGAAGTTAAAGTCTTATGAGTGGAGTATAAATCAATGTAGATTCTACGTTCCGATATCAGTACGTAAATATCAGCAGATTTCTCTCTCCTTGTGTCTCTCCTTTCGTCTGTTTCTATCTTGCTTTCGCTTTGTGCCAAGGTTGTTCTGTCCTTTTTATCTCCCCGTAATTTGTTGATTGGTAATATTACTTCCCTTTCCTTCTCCTTACAATTCTAGCAATTGAACTTTGAAAAGAGGACAGATTGTCTGAACGATTTCATGATCTCAGCACAAAACGATATTGTATATGTTATGAATGTCAATAGAACTTTAAAATATATTTTTTTGAGCAATTTATTATGACATAAAGGGATAATTACTCCACGTTAGAAAATGTTCATATTGACGATAAACGCATTACAAGTATTCTGTCATCCCAAAGAGTTTTTAATGTTTGTGCACTGCGTGACATACATGACTGACCTTTACGTATATTACGTTGATGTTTATCACGCGTATTTTGAGACAGTTACAGCATGTAAGCCTCCGTTAAATAAGCAAGCCCTCAGGAAGGCAAACCGTAATCTCCTGAATTTTTGTTGGCTTTTCTTTTCTCAAGAACATGAAGCAATTAATGTTGTGAAACTATTTTCAAACTCCATTGCTAGGTCTCAGAGAAGAAACTACCTCCTGGCATAGTGAATGATGAATTTATTGTCCTTGCGCCGTCTTAAAATTTACCAACTGAGCTCTTGTATTCTCTTGGTTCAAATATTCTCGAGTAAAATCCCAGTTTTTCATTAATGCACAGATCGGAACAAAAGACAATTCACTCAAGGAAGCATATTAATTTTAAGTCAACATCGGATCCTGGCCTAAGATGCGGGGTTTAGGGAAGTGAAAGTAATACACGTGCAGAGATGTTTTTGTACTGTAAAAGTTTTTCGGAGTTATCAAACAGAAGGTTTCTGACATAAAGGTAGCAAGAATTACAGACAATTTAAGGTTTCAATGGAGATTTAATTTATCCGAAGTTTGATTTTCGCAACTCAAAGCAGCTGCACTCTGAGGCAGACCCTCTCACAACGGAATACTTGGTATGTGTCTGGGCATGTGTGATTCAAGCGCTTCTTTGTATTTTATCAGTAAAGCCCCTTCTTTGGTCGGTAGTTACGGAGCATCAATGACATGACCTATTGCAAGTCTCTCTGGTTATTACTATTCAGCGAAGTGAGCAGTTATCACACTCAGTTTGGCTAAGGAACACTCTTCAAATACACACGATATCGATTATCACGAATCTTGGTGATTTGATTCTGTAGTTCCAAAATTTGCACTGTGACACCCGATTTTTTTTGTTGATTTGCTAATACAAAGGTTGAAAGTTTCATTCAGGAAAGTTTGAGCAAAAGCTTAAGTCTTTCACTTTTGAGGCGCATACTATCATTAGTCAGCAAAGTTATGTAGTCGCGCAGCGTAAGACGTCACGACCCATTACGTAATGTCACAGACAAATATAGACTCAGACTGGCAACGCGGCATGCCTACTGTTCCATGGTCGTCTGGGTAGACTATGGCCTTTTCATATTAAAATGAGCTTCAAAGGTGTTAAACTTTTTGGAGACTTTGTTTGTGGTTGATAATTGCACGAGATTATGCGAAAAATACGACGAGATGGCATCGTGCTGCCAGTCGCGTAGCAACCAGAGTTACTTTGTGAGCTCTCAGGGCAGAAACACTGCTTCACGCCAATCAAAACATAACAAGCCAGCAGTTTCATAAACATGTCCTTCCTTGACAAACGTGTAAAAGACGGTATGACTGACCGTAAGACAATATCGACAAAAGACTTTCAAATTTGGTTCAAACACACTCATTATATATTCATAAAAATATGAGTGGAATTTTTAAAACGGTAAAACTCACTTTCCTGAAGCTCAAAACACTCCCGTTTTCGTCAGTACGCCAATTCCGCTAAGCACCACACGACAACAACAGCACAAACTTTGCCGAACATACTTTCGCTTAACAATTGGCGAAAATCCGAAAATTACCGAAGGATGCATGGTCGGAAAAGAGAGGCGAGAGCAACCTGAGGCTAGGCGATCATAGATGGGTTACGTAACCGCTTCACGCCTTGAACAATACCCGTTTCTAGTCTGTGTCTATATTTGCATGTGGTAATGTGATGCAATGGATCTTTTTATATTGCGACTCAAAATGTCTTTTGCTTTTATCTGTCTGATTTGCCGAAGTTTTCTATCATAAATATATTCATCACTTTTATCCGCTAATAAGCATTTGAGCAACTGAAGTGCATGTTGAAAAGGGCGAGGTGGGGGCGGTTAGGCAACTTGGGGGTTATATGGTGAAAATGTCTGTTTCTGTATGTATGTATGTATGTATGTATGGTATGTATGTATGTATGTATGTATGTATGTATGTATGTATGTATGTATGTATGTATGTATGTAGTAGTGTGTATGTGTGTGTATTTGTGTATGAATATATCTATGTATCTATGTAAGTATCCATGTATGTATCTATGTATCTATGTATTTTCCGAACAAAAGACTTGAGAACAGCTGCAAGGGTCAGCCTGATATTTATGTAGGGATGCTATAGCTGATGTACATGTGCCATTCGTTAAAAATGTTTACTCGACTTCTTAAAAATTCATGCGAGGTAGAAGAAAGGTGAAAATAGTAAAACAAATCAAGAACTCAAGTAAGCTTACTCTTCAACTGATCATTGTCATTCTTGGATTTTAGGGAACCATTCTGCCAACTGGTACCGAGTATTTCTGTAATATGAGAGCACGGTGTCATTGAAGCTATTTTTTCGAACCAAATTCATAAATTTTCTAACAATAGGGAAATATGCCAGAGAGAGCCCAGGAATATGCACCCATAGTAACCGTAATGCTACGATTTTTTGTCAGCACTTGAGATGGAAAAAACAATTTTTATTGATATCTGTGTTTTTGACAGAGATGTGTTTTGTGTGTTCGCCACACTGCTTCCTTCAGCGTCCAGAAACTATCAGGCGAAGCGTGTCTCTTGAAACAATTTTCTCTCTGCGTGTCAGCTCCTTCTGCCACTGTGCACAGCCTCATCAGCCTTTGTCCTTGCCACGTTTCATTCATTCAGTTTGCATTGTTTGCCGTGTGCTCCTGTCCGATTTCCCCAGGCTCGTATCATATCACTTTGTTCCCCTGGGCTAGAGTCACATGTCATACATGCTCCGTTGCCTGTTCAATCCCACTCTTTCCGACCCCCAGGCTTGTATTTCATCACGGTGATCCCTTGGCTCGTGTCACCTGTCTTTGTCAGTTCATGTACTCCACCTGGGCTCGTACAAACGACTGTCCCCCTAGGCATGTGTCAAGTACCATGACCCCTGGGCGCAAATCACCTGTCTTTGTCGTTTCATGTTTACCACATTGGCTCATACAGTTTGAGTGTCCCCAGGGCCCTACTCCTTCGTCAATACATGTTTCCCGCCCAGGCTCGTACAGTCAACCTATTCCCTGGGACCCCTACTCCCCTAGGCTAGTATGATACTTGCTTATCATCCCCTGGGTTCGAGTTCCCTCGTCTCTGTCTCGTTATTTGATGTCTAAACCTTGGCTCGTACAGTCGCTTTGTCCCAGGAATCTGATCCCCATACTCTTAACATCTACGATCCCCCTGGCTGGAGCTTCCCTGTGTAACCTCATTGCCACACTACACCATCACAACTGTGCCGTTCTGATAACATCCCGTGCATGGTAACCACCTATCAACACACAATCTGTTACCCTTCATGTCTCCACCATCACCTCTTTCTCGGGGTCATTTCGGTCACTTTTCCCTCGCCTGGGCATTGGATTCCATCCTGACCCCCATTCCTCGGAAATTCTGCTCTTTCCCACACTTTTGACCGCAGGATGAATCCAAACTTTGGCAGTTGCCTGACCCTAGCACCAGGTCATCAACTATCCCCACCTTTACACTCCGCTTGCCTGAATGAAGGGGCCCTCGGCAAATTTTGAGGTGTTAGTTTATGTACTGTATTTACTTTGTTTTATGGCATATTTTGAGAGTTTTGAAACTCCTTGTATGTACATGAAGTTTTCCGCAGGTTTCCTTTCATTAGCACTATTAGTTTCATCACAGTGCAGTTGTGGAATGTTTCACACACTTATGTTTACATTTAAGATTTTTATCTTTTAAGGATCAATGTTTCGCCCACATGCACATAAATTGTGAAATGTTTGTGCTTTGGTATTCATAACATTATTGACCTGACCGGGTGTATTTCGGTGGCAGAAATTTTTTTTATTGCTTCCTCCTTGTATTCACAGCAGTAATAAATTCACTGTTAACTGTATACAAAGGCATGCACTTTATTTGAACGAAATGGCGAACGTGCCCAGTTGCTGTTCTGTCACTGAGATGTCGAGATTTCCGGGCAACTGAATATCATTGAATGAATTTTGGTTCACCTTTCGTTTTAAGGTAGTATGTGCCTCGAAAGTGAAAGACTTAATCTTTTGCTCTAACTTTCCTTAAGGAATCTTTCAACCATTCTCTTTCAAAATCAAGAATAAAAATAGGGGGTCACCGTGCAAAGTTTGGTACTAGAGAAACAAATTATTCAAGATTTACCGATATTAGAAATTCAAAATGGCCGCCATCCGTGTGTTAACTCTATGGAGAGAAAAATAAAAAATTTCGAATTTCGAAAAACTAAGCCGGTGAAAAGTTTTCTTTCACCAAGAGCTTTAAAATGAACCACAACATGTGGTATATAAGAAAAACATTGTAAAAGTTTGAGAGTCCGAATATCTGTACCCGAGATGCGTTCTATCTTAAGCCGCATTTAAAAAGGCTTAGCTTGAGCTTGCCGTTTAATCACCGTATACTACATTATTGTACGTGTACATTACCATGAGAAGCAAACAAACCCATTTTGTCCACTCTTGCGGCGCATACATTTCGTTCCATTCATACTGTACTGTTGAATTAAAAGTTGATAGAGTATATAGGTCGTTTCAACATATACAAAGCCCCAATCTTACAGCAGTTCATGGCGCTCTCATTGTTCGGGATTTGTATCTTCCATTCTTCGTCCGCACAGTAGTTGATTAACTGCATTACTTGAGTGAATCACTTAGTCTGGCCTATTTTTGTAACACTGGTACACCAAGCAAGCACACATTGAAGATCAGGCAACTTTGGTTTACCGTTCATAAGCTTAATGTTCTGCGTTCCAATGACGGCATCTTACAAGTTGCGTTGGTGACCTACCCTCCAATAACGGCATTCTTTGTGGTCCACCTATGCCGTTTGAAGCATAAATTGTCCCATGTGTTTCAATTGACCATATTACCAATGACTGTACGACTAGGTAGTAATAAGACAGTAATGTTGTTTTTTTTCAATCCAAAAAGTGTTTGGAATCTTTTGAGTGTTCTAATCGGCTATATAGCGCATAGACCGGATCCTTGCAGAAACAAAAAACAAGAGAGAACAAGGTTTAGAAAATGGAGCATTGAAAAGGGAGCATTCCAGAAGGCGTAATATTACTCTCAGCATTTGTTTCTTTTAATTTTTCATCTGTGTACATGGCGAGTGGAAGAGAGTTTGACTCATATCAAGTAACCAGCCTTTCATGATCATGTAACAGAATTCACATTCAGATTAACCGGGTCACAGTGCGTCGCTTAAATCATGTTTGCTTTTACGTTAATGTCTGTCTGGTTGTTGTCTATGCCTGTTTATGTGTAATTGTGTCTATCTGCACATCTGTCTGTCCCTGTCGACCCTAACAATCTCGCGATTTTGATCATGTTCGGAGATGGAAGTAATTTTACATTCAGTCAAATATAATATGTCTACTTTGATGAAGCGGGGCCTTGTGACTTATATCAACTCAAAATGCTAGATGTAGTCAAGCAAATTTCGCGAGAAAAAAGACAGGGATTTGCCAAAATATGTTTCTGCGCGGAAGACAATTTGATATATGAACGTTAGTTCACCTTTTATTTTGTGCCGCTTTTGGGAAATTGAATATGCGAAATTGTTTCAGCTTTCATTTTTGTGCCACTGTCATTTTATATTTTGGGGCAATTTAAAATTGAACTTTAGTTCACCTTTCACTTTGTCCCTCTGTTCGTTGCTTGAATTTTTGTCTGCTATTCTTGTATCGAATTATTTGCCGCCATCTGTTGCCGAGTGAAACAACCATTTCTGTAATGTTTGATGTCATCTGTATACTCTTTGGCTGATGCACTCTCAAAGTCACATGGAGAATCTTGACGCTTATACTACAAATGTCTCTGTATTCTCAGACAGATTTCAAACTGACGCAGTCATTTAAACGTGCAAGCACAATACACGTATGGCACTTTATTGCAAGTCAGTCAATAAGGAAACTAAACATTAGTTTTCCTGCTTATTTTCACATGACATTTACTGCTTCGTTATAACGCTTTAAATGGAAGGATAAAAAGTGGCGTTGCATTCTTGCAATGTCTATCATGGCTTGGGTTATTGTCTTGTGTTATTAATAGTCTCAAATGCTTCCTTCATTGGATACACAATAAGAAGACGCTTATTAAATCAGTAGATTCCTCAGCAACTTTTTTGTACAAAATTTTGAACTATGTGCACACAAACGTGAGGGTTTCTGCCACTGTGGTACATAAAAATCGAAGACCCGTCGAGACGCGTTTCTGATGTTAGAACAATATCAAATCTTGGGACTGGTCGGGTCACATCGAACTTTGTATCACCTTTCATTTTTTTTCACTTCTCAGAAGCTACACTTCGCAACAACTCCCCCTGCTGACGTCTTTGTTGCTCACAAATCGCGTTAAACAGACATTGTGCGATATTCGTGTTTCGCGAGGCTTAACCGTTGCTTAGCAGTTACAAAGCGTATGTTACAAAACAAAATGTGCCTTGTGTATTGAAATATACATTGCCGTCGCTATTATGTTGCGCTGCCGTTAACTTCAGTTCACCTTTCACTTTGCACCACTGTCGGTTGCTAGAATTTTGTTGTGCACCCCTGTATTAAATTAATTGTGGTCGATCTGTTGCGGTGCAAAACCCGCCTCAGCGAGGTTTGATATACGCAGTACGCTTCTATAGCTGATGCACTGTGACAGTCACATGGAGAGTCTTGACACTTAACTTACAGAATTTTCTGTTTTCACGGAGAATTTTTAAAGTCGGTCGACTGTCGAACATACATGCTCTAAACTTATAGTATTTTATTGCTTTGTAAATGACCTAGGATAACAAAACAGTATTTTCCATGCTTTTTATATTCACGCTCAATTTACCGCTTCGTTTTGACCCCATCGACGGATACATGAAATAATTGGCCTGTCATTCTTATTACATCCATAGCTTTTTTTCCTGTAATTAACTATTATCCTCAAATACTTCATTATTGAATGCTCAACAAGAAGAGGTTTCAACTTTACTGAAGCAATCGCTTCCTCAGCGGCTTTTTTATACAAAATTCTAAACTGAATGCAATTGTATGGGGTTTTCCACGTCCGAAAGCAAGGGACCTGTCGAGACGTGTTTCTGATAACAGAGCAATGTAGAATATCACGACCGATTCCAACCAACTTACATCGAACGTTGGTTTACTTTTAATTGTGTGCCGATTTTCAGCAGCTGAACTTTACAACGAACTACTTCCGCTGACGTCTTTTTGATCCTCACGTAAAACATACATTGCATGATATTCTTGTTAGTAAGGCTTAAAAGGTGATTATTGCTTTAATATATTCATGGTTAACGTTGGGTAGGGACACGGGGACCAAGGCGAAGACCACTTGACCGTACAGGTCACCACAGACAGCTTTGCCTCACCGGTATACCGCTCGCTACATGTACAGTAGACGTAATCTAATCCGCGACCTCTTTCCCTCATTCCCTCAATTACTGCTATCTAAGCTACTTGTGTCATCAATGCCGTGTCGTTACCAATGCACATATCAGCATGGCCAACGCTACGATTCGGTAATTTAATTAACTTTTGCCACGCTCAAGCTCACATCGTAAATCCCACCCACCCTCCGCAATCAAAAAACCTAAACGAATTAACGTCACTGCATGGTAGCGACTCACAAATAGAGAGAGTGACACTGGTCTTATTTCTTTTTTTGGATAACTTCAAACTTAGTAAAGTCCCATGGGGTTACTGTCACGGGCCTGTAGTGGGTGCCCTGTAGCACGTTGTTCGATATTCGCTGGGATCCCGTGACGGACCCCGTACCGCCGCCTAGACTGCTACGACACTCCGATGTGGCAGTACGTGCATCCTGGTGACGTGCTGCCTTTCCGGCCCCCGAGGCCATTCAAATCCGCGAGCGGCCTCGGGTTGACGTGGTTGTGACGATGCTCGGCTGTCCCATCGCCCCTGAATTTCGACCAAACTTTTTTGTCCGTCATGTCGTTTCGTTGTGTTAGTCGTTGCTAAGCAGTTACAAAACATAGGTGCGGAAAAAAATCTGTCTCGTGCCTTGAATTACAAATTGCTGTTGCTATACACTCTATTCACCACAATTAATAAAATAAACAGTACACCTTTCATTTTGTTGCACTTTCGGTTTCTTCTGCAGTATGTGCATCCTGCTAAGATATTGCACTCCCCTTAGGCCATTCAAATCTGCAAGTGGCCTTAGGGAAAGGTGGTGACGATGCCCGCACACCCCCCGATTTCGGCCAGACCTTTGTCTCCTTGCCGCTTGGTTGAGTCGTTGCTTAGCAGTTGCAAAACATAAGTTCCAAAACAAATCTAATTCGTGTCTTGAATTACAAATTGCTGTTGCTATACACTTTCTTCACCGCCATTAAATAGCTGACCTTTCATTTTGTTGCACTTTGAGTTTCTTGATTTATGTGTACCATCCCTGTATTGAATCAATTGTTTTCATCTGTTGCCCTTGTCTAGAACATCTGTGCGACCTGATTTCTTTTATTTCGATGACTTAAAACTCAATTTAGTTCCATGGGGTCACTGTCATGGGCCTATAGTTCTAGCTCGGTAGCACAATGTCAGATGTGCGATGGGATCCAGTGAGGGACTCCGCACCGCCGTCGAGACTGCTATGACGCCTCGACTCCTCCGATGTGGCAGTATGTGCATCCTGCTAAGATATTGCCCTCCCCCGAGGCCATTAAATCTGCAAGTGGCCTCGGAGGAAGGTGGTGACGATGCCTGGATGTGCCATCGCCCCTTGCTTTCGGCCAACTGAAAGCTTTTTCTGCTTGTCGTTTGTTTGTTTTGTTTTTGCGTTTTAATCGTTGGTTAGCAATTGCAAACCAAACGTACCAAAACAAATCTGTCTCGTGTCTTGAATTACAATTGTTGTTGCTATGAACTGTGTTCCACCGTCATTAAATAGTTCCCTTTTCATTTTGTTGCATTTTCAGTTGGTTATTTTTTGTGTACCACCCCTGTATTGAATCAATTGTTGTCATCCGTTGCCGGGTCTAAACATCTCTAAGACATATATTTATTTTATTTTGGATAACTTCAAACTCAATAAAGTTCCATGGGGTTACTGCCACGGGCCTGTTGTTGGTGTCGGCAGCACAATGCTCGATTTGCGCTGGGATCCCGTGAGGGACCCCGCAGCGCTGTCTAGGCCGCTATGACGCCTTCCCCTGCTGTGGCAGTACGAGCATCATGTTAACATGCTACCCTCCCCCGAGGTCATTCAGATCTGCAAGTTGCCTCAGGGGACGGTGATGACGACGCCTGGATGTGTCATCGAACCTACATTTAGGCCAAACCTTTGTCTCCGTGTCTCGTGGTTGCGTTTATCGTTGCTTAGCAGTTACAAAACACAAGTGCCAAAATAAATCAGTCCAGGGTCTTGAATTACAAATTACTGTTGCTATACACTTTGTTCCACCGCCATTAAATAGTTCACCTTTCATTTTGTACCACTTTCAGTTTTGGGTACAACCCCTGTATTGAATCAGTTGTTGTCTTTCATCTGTTGCCGAGCCTAAAACATCTCTGTGAGCTTTGATACTCTCAGCATCACAGTAGA
The DNA here is from genome assembly GCF_041260155.1 of Ptychodera flava. NCBI lineage: Eukaryota > Metazoa > Hemichordata > Enteropneusta > Ptychoderidae > Ptychodera > Ptychodera flava. The sequence goes on from NC_091928.1 coordinate 31,080,115, forward strand.
AAAAAGTGCGAGACTTGTGCGAGAAAGTGACACTTTCTTGCAATTGCATTCTCTTGTTATTCTCATTGCTGTCTTGGAGGCATTTTGAATTCTCACTGGTGTGCTGTGAGAAATGCACTCCTTGGTTGGAATCAAGGCTGGTATTATATTCTCACCAGTGAGACTCGAAATTCTCATCAAGCCTAGTCAGAATGGTTATTTTACTGGTGAAAATCAACTAGACTCACCGTTCATTGGTGAGAATTTGCTAGACTTTTAATTCACAGGTGACAATTGACCAGACTGATTCTCGACACGGAACAAGACGTCTGGCTGATTCTCACCAATGACCACCAAAGTGTATCTTGTTTAAATGTTTACGATCTTTTTTAATAACCCGTATGCAGTCGATAGAAACGATGGTACATATTTGGTCAAATGTTAATTCATGCCGAACAAAGAGAAAGCTGTCTCTGTGTCCAAAGCCATAATCTAGCCACTTGTAAAATTACAATTGCTAATTTTTTACTGCCTCTCGCTATGTGTATCTGTTCTCCACTGCTTGACATTTCTTATTCAAAAGACGTTTTGATACATTTAATACATAGTGTTTAAGCTGCCGTTGATCGTCAAGTAGACCAGGCGTTTTGTTAATAGTCCCTCTCAGTACAAGTCTCGAGGTACAGAGGAATGCACTCGGAGGAAAGCCACATATGAATTGTCGTCACTTGGACGATTTCGGCACTAAACAATTACCTGAAGCTATATCACCCTGACCACGGCCAATATTTACTTCTTTGAAGATGTTTGCAGTTTACCTATGTTTAGTGGAAATTCAAAGAGGGGGTTGAGGCTTGCTAATTTTTGCACTCCGTTATCAGAATCTGTAACGCTCATAAAAATTGTTTCTGCGTCCCTCAATTCCTGTCTATATGTGTGTCTCGTTGCTATCCCTGCATTTTTGTCGTTAGCTGTGTCTCCCTCTGGGTAATTATCTGCACGAACCTTCCATTTTTCATTATAATGACCTCCATTGATTCAAAAGCGATTCAGTAATCGACGACACCTAAATCTTTATTTATGATATGAGGACACATGAATTATGAGATCTGTTTTCAATTCAATACAGTTGAGAAAACACTGAGCACTCAAGTAGCTTTTGGCCCACGCGGCGGGCGAAGGCCACCGAAGTGAGCCTATTTCCTCGATTGGCATATATACGTCTGTATGTGTATGTGTATGTGTATCTGTAATATGACATTGTATGGGACCCGATGTCTATCAGTGTGTGCGGTGAATTTTTTGTCTTCACTATCTCTCAGACTTTTCATCAAATGTCACGTAATTTGGTAAACATGATTTTTAAGGTTAAAACTAATCTAATTAAGTTGTTGTAAAAATGAGGTTGGGCTAATTCGTACTATCCAACCCCAAACGATTTTAACTTAAAGGCGAAAGGAGAATCCGTGTGTGTTGTAAAGACTTTATAAGGACCAGAGCTGAAAAAAGTTCACTATATTTTTCTATATCCACGAGTGAAGATGGCACCAGAATACTTACCGTTCTTGGAATGTAAATTAAACGTACATGGACATTAAGCTTATTTAACGTGCCATACAAACTGCATTACAACTCTGAAATTAATGACATTTGTGTTAGGGAGGTTTTGAAATGCCGCTTACTCGTTTCTTGACACATCGTACAGAAATAAGTTTTTTCGACACATCTGATATATGCCCTTTTAGTTTTGTTGTCTCTTTTGAACCCGCATATTTCGGTGATATCTTTAAGTCCACCTCGTTTCTACTGTGTGTGTCAGCATGTTTGTCTCATCAATTGTCCCTCTGTCTTACATACACTGCGTACATAAACACCAGCTATCCTAATTCGAACTCATTGGAAGTGACTGGGCATCCTATATTGACTTCCTATCACTGTAGTCTTATTTTATGACCATGGACTATGAAGGGTTTATTAAGTAACGTTAATATTATTTTAGACAAAGGATGGAATTTATGACCAGCATATCACTGTCAAAATACTTCCAAATCACCACTATGTTATGGCACTCGCAGGTAAAATATATTTCAATGAAGTTTTTGCTGTAGCGAAATTTATTGATTTTAACCAGTTGCATTCATTTAAGAAGTGTGTGGTTCTTGCGCTTAGTTTAACTGCGCGATCTACCTGATCTGTTGAACAACGTTGACTGTGTATATCGACTCGGTAAAACTGCCCAGGTTGTGTGAGAATGTGCACAGGTGTCTTGTTTTGAGCTTACTGAATGATACGGTACATTAATGCTTTATTTACACACTGCATTGAACTTTGGTTACATTTTCAGTTTGTTGAAAATGGCTCGCGTTTACCCTCGCCCTCCCCTGTCCGAAGTTCAAGTGCAACACGATAAACTTTGTTTACAAAATTTAGTATTTGTGAAATAAAGTCACAATGAAACGCCGACGTTACCGTAGAACACACGTTTATTGTTTTACCGAAGCCTAATATCGAATTTATTCTTCTATTTAGCCGTCAGTGCTCAATTTCGTTATGTGTGTGCCAAGAGGCTTAATAAGCAAAATGGTTACTGTGATAATGTATGACTTGACCTGACCTAGTCTTGTATGACAACATATATAAAGCTATATGAATTTGCTTGATCTTTTGAACCATTGACGAATAATTTACATTTTCCATAACAGTGTCAATTCATCTTCATGGAGGCTTGAAAAAAACAGCAATAATATGCATTTTGTGCTATCTGTTGGGTCTCCTAATACTATTCAAAGGTAAATTAAGCCGTATTCCAGGACGTTCAATCTGTAGATTATTATATCGCGAAAGCCATAAATAAAATCTAGTTTTTGAAGGTAAAATAAATTGTGCAGGGTATCTGGTTCTGAATGCTTGACATTCAAGAGAGATTACGAGAGACCGAAGCATCTGTTGATGTTTCAGTTCACATTCTGCATTTATGAGTACACCAACGAGTGCTCAAAATGCCATGCTTCACTCCTGTCGGATGGTCTCACTCAGGGTTCAGTTTCGGCAGATGCTTTCCGCTTCTCTGTAATGAAAAAAGGGTAGAATGTACCTGGGGATGAGGTGGGGGCTTCACCCGACAATCATTCTGTATTGCTCTTTGATGGATATCTTTAATGGAATTTGTCTGCAAGTCTAATTTCTTTCAAACATACTTCAATTTACTGGGCAGTGCATACTTACATTAATTTTAAAACAAACTTATTAAGTATCTTGGTAAGTAAGAAAGTAACCAAGCAAGAAAGCAAGGAAACAAGTAACTAAGGAAGTAAGTATTAGCATATTTATGTATGTGAGGAACGACTAGATACTAACACTGCATGAAAACCCAATAATTCAGATAAATTCACATTAATGAGTTGCCTGTATTATAGTATAATACACGTGAATTCACATGAATCCACATGAATACAGGCTTGCTGAATACAAAAAATGGATTTGACTGTATTCATCTGTATATGCATTCTTCAGCTAAAATACAGGCAATAATCCATGTTAATACAGTAAGTATTAAAGGGTTTTTATGCAGTGTAAGCTACTAAGTAAACAAGTAAGTTGTTAAGTAAATCTTGACATAACCAGCTAACATACTAACCTAACGTTAACCATACTGACATGTAATTCACTGATAATCTACTTACCTTAGCACATACCCCAATGACAATTGACGAATAACCAAACTGTTGGCAAGTAATTGCGTTTGTTGATCATTTCTTACATTTCTATATCTTAAAGGTCACTGAGCAATACAATGTCTCAATTTGCTTCACTTCATTCTGAACTCAGTATATTTTCTTTGCAAAGATTGTGAGCTAATAGAATTTTCGAAGCTATATCGCCTTCATCTTACTCAAATCATAACAATGTATACCTATTTCATAATTCTAATATTACACCTTAAACATTAATATACCTGTCATTATGTTTAATACACCATCGTACATCTTGCAGAGGGATCTCATATCTTCCTTCATCACTGAGATTTCAGTCTTTTGTTTGTCCACAATCTTGGTTAGCTCTTCAACTGTATCTTCAGTAGTTTTTGGTTTCTTCTTAAGGTGCTACAACACGACAGTTACATATTTATTAAGTATATGGGTATGTGTAAGTGTTGCACACATTGATTATGTGTGAAGTTCATATTACACAATTTTACTGCATAGATTTGAATGAACTTTATAGTTATATACCATTGTTGTTTTACATTCAACAGAGATACAGAGAGACATAAATACAGACAAATAAACACATATAAATAGATAGATAGAAATATGGATAGGTAGATACCTACGCCCATACGTACGCACAATGTGTCATACGTCCATCCATCCATCCATCCATCCATCCATCCATCCTTACTGACTAACCCGCTTACTCACTCACTCACTCACTCACTCACTCACTCACTTACTTAGCAACTATGACGTGAGGTGCCAACTTACTTTATTTCCTTTATATATCTTCCTCTTCTCCAAAGGTGCACGGTTCTTGTGGATGTGGGTGAGGAATCTGTCACGCTCTGATTTGCTGAGGTTGTGTTCAAAATCAAGTATCATCCATGCTCTAGTCATTAAGGCATTTGACTCAACTTCTTCCCCGGAGCTAGTAGAGTTACATAAAAATATACAATTTGATATCCTTGGCTGTATATCCTGTACTCTGCTTATGCCCTACGGATACCTAAAGTTGTTGGGCAAGTGCCCGTACATAACATATCCGTTCCATGCAATACGTTATCACCCTTTTGAGACATTATATATGGTCAGGCTGTGCAATAATGATTGTAGAAAGACAATCTTTGAGATTTTCACGTAGCTTTACCTTAAAAAGGAGTCTGTTAGTGCACCAACAAACATATTGATAATGGTTATTGCTGCTATTGCCAGGAATGTTCCCACAAGAATATCACAGGCCACAGGATTTACTTCCCTCAATTCCTGAGCAAAAAGAATGCAAATAGACAAAACCAGACAAACAAAGAACAAACACATAAAGATAGGAAAAATAAATTAATGAACAAACACAAATAAACAAATAAATAAATCAGTTAATATTTACAATTTCAGACACCCATGAGAAATATTGGCAAAGTTGGTAAAACAATAAAATATTTGTGTTCTGCACGACCCCTTAGGTTCATATGAAACGCAAGGCTGTAACAAGGCTGTTGATTGGTGCCGCGCACAGTATCATATTTTAAAGCAAACGCACTCCCATGCTTTCCTATTTCATTACCCCTTCCGGCTCTCTGGGAGGCATATACAAGTTATAATGTATGACACCAAGACGAAGATATTAGCCGGTGCGATGAACACCGGAATACTCACATCGTAGTTGTAGTCGTCGACGAGCGTCATCCGAAATAAGCTGAACAATGTTTCAAGGATAGTTTCGTAGTTCTCTACCAAGCCGCCGAATACCATCCAGAATATACAGGCTGACAGGTTATAAGAGAAACATAGACCTCTTAGATATAATATTAAAAGTAAAAAATAATATATTTGAGATGTGTAAGAGTATATATAGGCACTAAAAAATGCTGTATGTTGCATCGTTTTCACCAAAGAATCGAGACTGACATGGTTTGCAAAAGAACGTGTCTAAGAAAAACATGAATATCTGTTTGCTGGTCACTCCGGTGCGAAGTAGTGTTGTTACAGACAACTTAATGTGTTTTATTTTTATGCTGCTCAGTGATTCTGCCCCTGTTTAGACTAAATATTAAGGCACTTTTACCAGGAACAAAGCAAACCAAGAAAATTTCAAGAGATAACTTCAACATCAGTATGACCTCTAGTTTGAAAATTACAAAAAGTTGACGTGTAAAAGCTAAAATGACCTAAAAGACATTGCAGACAGACAGGCAGACAGCCAGCCAGACAGAAGGACAGACACACACACACACACACACACACACATATATATATATATATATATATATATATATATATATATATATATATATATATATATATATATATATATATATATAGTTGTCATTTAACACTCTGAAGAGCACAACCAACAAAAATATTACAAAAAAAACCACACGCGTCTCCTATTAAAGACAGTTTTTAAAGGCCAAAAACCTATGTTGAAATGCGATTAGATGCCTTTCTGGCAACTTTTCTTCGTTTGGTGATTTTCCGGGATGTCTAGACTAACAAGCCTGTGATATTTCACTGTAAAGGACGTTATTAAATAATTGATCAATTCTTATTCTCCAGTCGCCCAGAGCATATTTTTGCAACAAATAAACTTGCATGTAGTCAGGTTCACATGTAATTGCTTTTTTATCGTTTTTATCTTAAATACAAGTGTGAACATACTTACTGTAAGGTATCAGGAAAGCAGAGTACAGAAATATGTATCTCATAACGTCAATTCTGGCATTATAATATTTATTGATGAAGGGACCTGGTTGAAGTGATTAAAATGTAACGAAGTTAAGTTAGTGGATTACTAAAAGAGAAAGTTAAAAGATATTATCTTTTTTGTAATTTTTACTTCACGATATCATATTCATACTTAAGAAATAGACTCTTTGAACTTAGTGAAAATAATATAAATGTTAGCAAAGATAACATAACGATTTTTCATCGGCTAGTCTTTAGCAATAGCAATACAGTGGAACACGGTCTGACTTACCCAACTGCGTGAATGCTCTCGTTGATTTGAAGATCCTCTGCCAAATCAAGATAATCGTCGCAGAGAAAATGTATGTTTGCCAAAGATGTACTGTAGTCTGTGGTATTTCATCTTTCGCTTTTGTTGAGTTCGCAACTGCATTAGCAATGCATATTGCTTGAGGCACTGTTATGACGTCATAGATGTGAAGACTGACGCAAATTACCAAAAGTATGTACACGAACCAGTTATAATAATTCCTGTGGTAAAAAAAAGTTGTATTAATCTAAGCAAGATGGCAACACTTTGCCGGCTTGCGGTGGTGTGTTGTTGGAGTTATGTATTTTGAATGGACGTTAGGTCAATGTCATCATGATAAAACTAGGCCATTACAATCAGAGCGAGCTATAGACTGGTGTACATATTCAAAAGAGAGGAGTCTGGATTTGTTTGATATTAAATGATTGTTATCAAACATGGTTGGTATTAAAAGATATAAAGTAAAGCTGTTTTGTTCCGGAAACTAAGCCATTGTGAACAAGCATGATTGAATATAAGTGCAGAAAATTTATATCTTTTATTAGCGAATTATAACATCTCTTCCTGCAAGGACTAACCAGGTCAATTGTGATCGAAATAATCTGTGACATTTCGCGACGAAATGATGTACCTAGTTGAAATCGATAAATCGGCATGCAGGCATTTCGGCAATAACCTGATTTTGTATTTGATTCTTACACTTATATCATAGGTCGATGCCTAGTATATATACTGATGTATCGATATCCCGTATGACGATCTACATGGATTCCTGACCATCATGTTCTTCTATTCTGTAAACCAAACTCCATCGATCTAACTTTGTAGAATGAACAGCACGTGCGGTACATTTTGTGGCCATTCAATTATTGGAATGTGAAACCTGATAATTTATATTTGGAGTAGTCTCTGATATGTGATTTCGTCTGTCATATGTTTAGGAATGTTCGATAAGTTTGCTTATGAGCAAACACTGGATATAAATTATAATCAGGATTTCTCTTAAAAATAACGATTACTGCGGAAGTGAAGGCTCCAAAAACGTTACCATGGGCAATTTAATTTGAAGTAAATACAGATTAATGATGTTATCATCATCATTTTCATGTCGGAAACTCTCTCTGGATGCATTGTACATGTTAGCCGCATTACGTTTCGATGACGGTAGACATACGCCAAAACTAACGTATCATCACTGAAATTCGCTACTTCCCCTTGTACAAATCTCCCTTCGCATCTCTGTCTCCAATTCATCTGCCTTGATCGACACGATACCGTTCCCTCGAGCTCATTCTACTTTCACGAGCAAGGACGATAGCAAAGTGATCAATATACGCTCAGCTTTGGGAGGAGAAGTGCATCCGACGCATGGCATTCACGGTATTACTAGCAAAATAACCTAAAAAGTAGCTCTCATGTTGTGACCAATAAAATTAAATCCCGCGACAATGTTAATTCACTTCCCGAATTTCACAGTAGTTACGTTTGCTTTTTCACGCTCAGTTTTATTTGGTTGACACTTGAAAATAGCTTGCAGTAAAACCATCCACAAACAAACTACAAATGGCGACCAAACGAACGCAGTTGACGCCACCCGCTAGGCTTCTAGTAACATAAGGTTTGTAGAAATTCTTAACACTTTGGTATTTTCGGACGTTTTTTGTAGTCTTACATTTTGCCACGACGTCACAAACTCACCAAGTAATGAATTTAGCCCCATCATTCCTCTGCAAATTTCCTGCAAAGTCGAATACGACATTCTGGCAATAGGTAAATCTATTAGGCTACAAACCAAAATACCGAATATACATTATTACTGAAGTTAAATCACATGTCTGGACTAAATAACATACGTATACAACATGTGAGCACGGAATGAGTGAAATAATAGAATAGCCGTATTTTGTACGGCGAAAAGAATGGCCTGTTGCAAGCTAGAGCGTGTCCATTTTACAGACATGACAGAAAGGAAAATGAACGACATTGTCTAAGCAATAAACCTGTAATTCCATATGTCTATTTGAAACACATATATTGTTTGGCCGCGAAATGTCACGGATTAAACTCTTTTGTGTTCATCCATTATGCATGTATTAGTTTAGAAATAACAAATTCAAGAACTCACCATGCAGTTCTCATGGACCCTGCCGGCATTTTCTTCACTTCTTTTTCTTCAGATTCAGTTTCCTCGCCTTCTTGCAGACTATCTGGATGACTGTGTTTACTTGTAAAAAAGTTAAATAAACAAGAAAAAAACAAATTAATTCACGTGTTAACTAATGCAAGGCTAGAAAAAGTACTAATTTATAACCTTAATTGTGCAACTAATAATAAATAATTACATATACTTAATATTTAATTCATTCATTTATTTAGCCTTCAATTATTGAACCAATAGATTAAACAAGAAATGAAATCAAATACTAAAAATCTAAGAAATAAACTGACATAAACTAATAATCACATCGAACACAATCAACTCACCATGTAGATTTGAATGAACCTGCCTCCTTTTTCTCACTTTTGTCCGATTCTGCTTCAGTTTGCTTCCCTTCTTTCAGGCTAAGTTGACGATCTTGACATAAACAACTTTATAAACAAATAGATAAATAATCATCAATAAACTAAAATTCAATTGATATTATCATATAAATAATTTATCAGTACAACATAACAATAATTTGTTGGAAATTACCATGAATTTATTATTGATCCAGCGAAAGATTTATGTTCTTCTTTACATTCTGTTCCATTATTTTCGTCTGTTTGTTCACAGTCCAGAGGTTTCTTTTTAGTTGATGTTTCAAACACAATGCAACCGGTTTTGCACGCAGGAAGACAGCCTAACGTTCCTAGTTTCCACGTTTTCCATTCCTGTAATTGATAGAAAATATCACATAGAAGTGTTTTCTATGATTATGCATATCCTTACCAATTGATAATGTAGAACACTTTACGACTCGACGATTAATGTCACCATAAAACAAAATCGGTATTCGAGTCATGGATTTTATAAGACCATGTTCCTATTCTTGTAGCAGCAATTTGTTTTCCTTGGCATATTCAAAGCCACGCTTGAAAACCCAATTTTTCACTAAATAATGTAGAATTTTACAGTCGAAAACATCGACAACCCTAAAAATATACTTAAGTCATAGACACAAAAAAGTTGACGATGCAAAGTGTTGGGGGAAATGATGAGAGCAGAAGTTTGTTAGTTTATTGTTGCTTCATAGTGGATTAAGAAATTTAAGGTTTGATCTCACAATTTCAGCCTAAAACAGGTCTCCGGACACAACATCGCTTCAAACAAAATGAAGATGATAAATTTAGATGAAATTTAGGCTTCTTTATGCCATTACAACTCCACAATGCCAGAAAAGTACAATCAGTAATGTTGTATAAATTTCAAAGAGAAAAACGACCCAAAACTGAAAGTCCTTTTTAATATCGCTTAATAATTAACAAATGTTTATAGAGGAAAGTAAAGTGTATATGCGAAAACATACATAAGGAGGCCAAGTCGCCTCTCCCTGATATAGAAAAGTGTATCTGTTCTTCTTACCTCAAACCTTTGTCGTTTATGAAGGCCAGCTTTGAGATCCCTTGCGAATAACACCAGTGTGTAAACAACTGCAGCGATCTGAAGAAATGCCCCTCCACATTAGCTTGATATTCATTTAGTACAACAGAAAGGTTTGACAAACTTTGTGGATTCAAAATATCCAATTTCAAAAATTGTGCTAGATTGAAACACCAACATAAAGCTATCATAGTTATGTAACTGAATTTCGATGTTACTGCTCTGTCTATAAAACCAAGCACCATGCTAATAATACATTTTCAGAAATTAATGTCTGGTTGCAAGTCAGTGCACGATATATATACTCGCTTACGTAAAGCTAAATATGATCAAAGAGAGCCATCTTACCCCAAGAAGGACTCTGTACACATCATCTGGAAAGTAATAGCAAGCCCTCGCATACGGTCTTAGTAGAGAAAGAGGCGTCCAGAGGAGAATAAAAGTCACATCACGGAGAAGTTCAAATACCGCCTCTCGCCTCCAGGGAGAACAACGCAATCAAGGCAAAGAAGGAAAAATTACTTATATAGGTGGATGATAAGTGGCAAAAAGAGCAGTCAAAAGGAATTCAAATGGCAGATGAGGTAACGGGTAAAATATATATTAAAGGTCACTTCAAAGAGGCTTTGAGTCTGTTTGAAGTACGGATAGTTTTCAATTGGATTCGAACCCACAACATACGGCATCAGTCGCCTAGCTGAAAGGCCACAGACAGAACCACTCGGCTAAATCTCCACTCCCAAAAAAGAGTGGTTCAATAGCCGGCTAAGTTGTTACATTTTTTCTGACTGAGACCGCTCAACACGTTGTAGAGTTCGTGAAGCACTCACGAACGCATGCTCACTATCATACATCGCACATACACACTTTATCGAAGCGAAGAAACGAATTTCATCGCTTTAACTGGGCGAACGATAACCTCGGGGACAATTCTGTCCACCAGCAGTGTTACCAACCCAGGGTAGAAAATACGGCTAGTTTTCAATCGGATTCGAACCCACAACATACGGCATCAGTCGCCTAGCTGAGAGGCCACAGACAGAACCACTCGGCTAAATCTCCACTCCCAAAAAGAGTGGTTCAATGGCCGGCTAAGTTGTTACATTTTTCTGACTGAGACCGCTCAACACGTTGTAGAGTTCGTGAAGCACTCACGCACGCATGCTCACTATCATACATCGCACATACACACTTTATCGAAGCGAAGAAACGAATTTCATCGCTTTAACTGGGCGAACGATAACCTCGGGGACAATTCTGTCCACCAGCAGTGTTACCAACCCAGGGTAGAAAATACGGATAGTTTTCAATCGGATTCGAACCCACAACATACGGCATCAGTCGCCTAGCTGAGAGGCCACAGACAGAACCACTCGGCTAAATCTCCACTCCCCAAAAAGAGTGGTTCAATAGCCGGCTAAGTTGTTACATTTTTCTGACTGAGACCGCTCAACACGTTGTAGAGTACGTGAAGCACTCACGCACGCATGCTCACTATCATACATCGCACATACACACTTATCGAAGCGAAGAAACGAATTTCATTGCTTTAACTGGGCGAACGATAACCTCGGGGACAATTCTGTCCACCAGCAGTGTTACCAACCCAGGGTAGAAAATACGGATAGTTTTCAATCGGATTCGAACCCACAACATCGGCATCAGTCGCCTAGCTGAGAGGCCATAGACAGAACCACTCGGCTAAATCTCCACTCCCAAAAAAGAGTGGTTCAATAGCCGGCTAAGTTGTTACATTTTTCTGACTGAGAGCGCTCAACACGTTGTAGAGTTCGTGAAGCACTCACGCACGCATGCTCACTATCATACATCGCACATACACACTTTATCGAAGCGAAGAAACAAATTTCATCGCTTTTAACTGGGCGAACGATAACCTCGGGGACAATTCTGTCCACCAGCAGTGTTACCAACCCAGGGTAGAAAATACGGATAGTTTCAATCGGATTCGAACCCACAACATCGGCATCAGTCGCCTAGCTGAAAGGCCACAGACAGAACCACTCGGCTAAATCTCCACTTCCCAAAAAGAGTGGTTCAATAGCCGGCTAAGTTGTTACATTTTTCTGACTGAGACCTCTCAACACTTTGTAGAGTACGTGAAGCACTCACGCACGCATGCTCACTATCATACATCGCACATACACACTTTATCGAAGCGAAGAAACGAATTTCATCGCTTTTAACTGGGCGAACGATAACCTCGGGGACAATTCTGTCCACCAGCAGTGTTACCTACCCTGGGTAGAAAATTCGGACAGTTTTCAATCGGATTCGAACCCAAAACATACGGCATCAGTCGCCTAGCTGAGAGGCCACAGACAGAACCACTCGGCTAAATCTCCACTCCCAAAAAGAGTGGTTCAATAGCCGGCTAAGTTGTTACATTTTTCTGAACATAGGATAAAGAAATTAAGTACAACCATAAATGATATCTCTTGCAGGATATTTTATCCGTATAATGGCATATGTGGACATTACGCGTCTGCAGGTGACGGAGTATGGAGTCGAGCATATGGGAAAACATCTCCTACACTATCTCTTCTACTAACAAATTAGTTTGGTCGGTTGGTACATGTAAGTTATCTCACTACTTGATGCAAAATGGTGAAGTTTCTTATGAATAAAAAAGTATACGCACACATACAATAAGGCCAGTTGGATAAAACGTAACTATACACACCTCCCAAACTGCTTCCACTTCTCTTTGATAAGTTTTCGGATTACAGGATGTCTTATGTTGTCATGCTGGCGGTATACTACAATAGTCTCCATCTATACAATCAACAAAATGTGAACAACACTCATGCGTTTCAGAGAAAGTGACTGAAGACCATCATAGGGTATATGGAGTATTTATTTAATGCGAAAATATATATTTGTTAAAAGAACAAATAAACTGTTATTTGTCGGTAACTTATAGCAAAGCCACTGACAATGGTTCTTATCAGTTATAAAGATGCTCACTTCCTATCGGACAAAGCTAAGTGTAGTGTGCTTGAAAAGAAAATCATCACAGCTTTTGAAAAATATGCATCGATTCATGTTTTTGAGCAAAGCGGGTGAGTAATTGATTGATGTAAGAAAAGACCGTTGACGTACCGGTGTTAGACATCTTTCATCTTGAAGGGATGATGAATACAAATGTAGAAGAAAATAATAAATATAAAATACATAAAACTATTGTCATGAATTAGATGTCACACACACACACACACACATATATATATATATAGAGAAGAGAGAGAGAGAGAGAGAGAGAGAGAGAGAGAGAGAGAGAGAGAGAGAGAGAGAGAGAGAGAGAGAGAGAGAGGGGGGGATGGTAGGATGGTAGTGAGGAATAGCACAACGTAATATATATATATATATATATATATATATATATATATATATATATATATATATATATATTAAAAAAGTAGTAATGTGCCACTCACCCGGTTTTTTCGGCCATGGTTCGTCAAAATTAATTTCCTTAGGTTTATCTTCACCATTGTCGTTTTCCTTCTTTTCTGAACAGTTACAAAATCCGCGAATATTCTTGAAGAGTGAAAAGAAGGTGAAAAGTATTTTTTTTAAATAAACAACTTTTTTATATGATTCGATGCAAACTTGATAAAAAATCTTTTCTGCATTGCCATTTTTCAATTTCGTTGTGTTGCTGATTTTTTATGATAAGAAAAGATGTATATATTACCTGCATAACGTTACATATCTGTCCACGTTCATCTGCAATTAACGTGATATGAGAGAATAATACACAATTCTTACAGAAAATACACTTTTGAATTTTCATTTAGAGTGTAGGGATATTAGATGAAACTATATAAGGTTCTCTTGCAACGTTTATGATAACCTCTCATTAAAATGCTAATCTAACTTAATCATGAAGAAACATTCGCTTACTGCTTCGGGGAGCTCTAGTTTCAGATAAGAGTCCCTTTTCCTTTATTCATACTAAATATCATTCTCCCTGTTAATCTAATACACGCAGGAGAGGCTAATATAACGAAATCACTGCAAATGCATTGTATAGCCGTATCAAATTATCCACGAACAAAGGATTGAGTTACGTCCACTTAAGAAATACTCTACGTGTGCATCGACATCTTACGAGATAATGTGGGCTTTCAGGTGTTACTGTATTTGGAGTTATTTGTTTGAACGATAAAATGTGTCATATTGGCCGGATTCTGAAGTTGTAACTACTTCTAAAAGAAATATTGTATTTTTAACAGATCTTGAAACATCTAATGTCTCACAGACCTGTCATGTTTTGATTCTTACGATCTCCACCATTACCACAATTTTTAGATGAACTAGCAGGATGTCCGCACATTTTCTAGAAAGATAAAGGGAGAAAAGTGAAATGATGAAGTTCTAAAACTCTATAATATACAGTCATTAAGAAAATCCTGAATATACGGTCAATCTGAAAAGAATAATCTACCTATCAAGCAGTTTTTTTTTTAAGTCAAGTGCAATAAGAAGAGATTAATTAGTTACCTGCATTACTTTACATTCTTGACATTCTTGCTCATTGTCACCTGTGATGCAATATGAAATACGAAAATACATAAAGTATATATATATATATATATATATATATATATATATATATATATATATATATATATATATTATTATAATTATAAATAATATGTATACAGTTACTCTGCTTGATGCTAAAAGCAGAGTGCCATAAATAATACACAACTTTCTTCAAGTACAGAATATTTACAGTGCATCTCTCTTACGTAGGTTTTATTCATCATCATATCACCATCAAATTGCAGAAGTCATATAATTTACGTAAGAGCGATTAAAAGTTGTTATTGAATATATATATATATATATATATATATATATATATATATATATATATATATATATATATGTGTGTGTGTGTGTGTGTGTCTGTGTGTCTACGTAAGGGCGATTAAAAGTTGTTATTGAATGTATATATATATATATATATATATATATATATATATATATATATATATATATATATATATATATATATATATATATATATATATATATATATGTGTCTGTGTGTCTGCGTCTTCCTTTGTGTTTCTGTGCTATGACTATGCCTAAATACCAGCATTCGTATCAGCATTGTTTTCTCCAGATTTCTCTTGACCGTTGTCCTTTCCTTTCGTACAGCAACAGGCAAAGATTCCCTTAAGTTTCTTAAAACAAAAATATGGAAAGTATGAAAATAAATTAAAGTTATAATTCTACTTAACAACCTACACAGGCAGAAAATCATGCATGAAAATCAAATATGTTGTCAATACTTTAAAGGTATTTTCGGTACTTCTACAGCCATGTCACTTTCTGAAATGTGTGCATGTTAACAAAAGATATATTCATTACCTGCATTAGGCCACGTTTTTGCTCGTCATTATCTGTCGTAAAGCATGATAGGTAAGAGTCAGTCACTTTTTTCATTGAAACATCTGCTTGAAGTTTTCTTCTGTGGATGTGGGATATACAGAGCTGTATATCATATTTTCCTCACACTCACTTAGGCAAGACATCATCGTCAAAACAGGTCAGCATAATACAACTCTTTAAAAATAGTGGTTCAATAATCGGTTATAATTATTGTGAATGTGATCTCTCAAAAATTTATGTAAACCATACATGCGTCCATGCGTCCATGCATGTACGCATGCACGCATGCATGCAAACAAACAAAGCACCATAAGAGTAACCATAGTAACTACCTGGCTGGTTTGGTTCCACGTTATTGAGATAGAAGTATCTGCGTCGATTACCAATGTCCTCCTTATAGAACTTGTCCAGAGCGTTAAAGGCCTGAAACATCACCCAGAATTCACGTAAATGAATACATCCATTAGTATCATCAATTCATTGACCGTGCGATCCCTGCATACCTGTCCCCGTCGCCTTCAATTCAGCACCGATTGTCCAGCAAATAACCTTATGTCAAATTTATTTCTGTTAATACTTACCACACCGGGTACTTTGGTCAGTATAGTAACGATACATGGTTCACCATTTGGATCAATCAAATCAGTTTGTGCTCCTTTTGTCAGAAGAAAACTGCAAGTGTTACTACACCCTGAGGGAAAAAGAAATGTGAGTTTTACTTATTTTGCCTGTATGTAGTCATTACTCACGCCACTGAAAATATATATTTACTACAATAACTGTAACCTTCTCTTGAAGTTAAGCATGCGGACGAGTCTTCCTGATCAATTATGAACTGAGGGCTAAATAACCTTTTATGACCCGTCTCTGCACATTTGAAGTGTGCATGCAAACTGCCATAGCCTTCTCAAACGAAACATATTCATATGCATTAGTTTTAGTTGGTTTGAGTCTGGTTTATCTTCAATATAGTATGTGGTCATTACAAAGTACAGCAAAAGATGCACGAGGATATTTGAGCAGCAGCGTGGCCCAGACGTTACTGCAATAGAAGAAGTTAACCGAAAACTTTATTTTCTGTAATGCCATTAGTTAATGAGTCGACGTTTGAACATTGGTCTTTGTACATTTAATAAGCCAAAGGAGCAGAGAAGAGTGGTAGTCCTGTCTAAAGAATGACGATCTAATAGATATGTGTGATGCACTACATTTGGCATTTTTGCCATTCAAAGGAATGACAAAGTTTCGCGCTCTTTGCAACTCTACGCATCTCGATAGAATGAGATACCTAGTGCATTCTATGCCTCATCCATCAACACTACCGCTTGATGCCTAAATCCATCTTTTTTTCTCTTAAGCATAGTAAAGGTGAATAATTGCTATCATCCAATCAAACAAAAAGTAAAATCATTGTGAATTAACTTATGCAAAAATGTAAAATATTGCATTTAGAAAGTCAATTTAACTGAGAAGGCTAACCTCGAATTTTGATCAATTTGTTTACAATTAATGTTAGGGACCACTTTGAATTTGTATTGCTATAAAAGAGAATTGCTCAATACAAATAACCGAATCATAGCAACAATTGACAAATCAACCTTTAATGGTGTACAGATGTGAAAAATTATGATTATTTTCAAAGTGGATTGTTAGATGATTATTTCCAAATGCGCTACCAATTAATCTAAGTATATTTCAATGTATTATCAATATCTGTATAGGTTCGTTTACATAGCCGTGAAAATGACTGATTACAACTTACGACATCGTAAACATCCGAACTTTACAGCTTTATTTCTATATTAACTATCAGTCCTAATCAAATCACACCCTGAAATTGTCTGATTAATCCAATAAATTATATTTGAAGTTTGCCTTACCTCTCTGGGCTGCTACCATGAGTGGTGTTCTCCCTTTGCAATCTCTCTGATGAATATCAGCACCCTTCTTTACAAGAATGGCTAAAGTTTCGGTAGCATCGTTGGCAGCAGCGAAAAACAGTGCTGAGTACTGGCAGCATGTGGTCTTAGCGGAAATGCATGCTGTGGAAACAAAACCATATCTACAGTTTAATACACAATTGAACTTCACTTTTTCTAGAATTGTCCTAGCGGTATTATTATTCAGGGAAAACACTTGCTTTATAACGATTACGTGTTTTATTACGAAATCCAACATCAAACCATTTCCATGAAGATAAAAAGTCACAAGATGATAGAAAAAGAATGGATTTTTACCTTTTTTATTGATTAAGAGCTCGAGCACGTCAACATGGTTCATCATTGCCGCCAAATGTAGAGGACAAACGCCATCTTTGTCCCCTTCATTGACGGCAATACCAACAGTTTCTATCAGAAATGTACATGTGTCAACCGCTCCTGAAATGAAAATGTTTACACAATATATGTCGTTGTTATTATCTCATGTTTAGGTGTTTACGAAGGCTATCAGTTTTGATAACAAAAGAATAGTCTCGGCCATTATCCTTTTGGGTATTTTCGTTACTCTTACGTATAGTCACATTCAAGCGGTTTATTTTCTCAAGTATTCCAATGTTTGGGCTATCGTCTTACGATGTCTGCCTGTGTCGCTCGGCACAATATCTCAGGGACAGTTTAGGAATCAAAATCGAATTTGGTAATACTTTGCTTGGTAATGGCTAGAAAGGCAAGGTATGGATTACAAAAAATAATGTTAAGCTCGTGATTCTTGACCGCCTCTTTAAGATGATAAACCGTGTATATGGAAACGGATTGTTTGTATAGAGGAAACAATTACTACTAATGTTAATGCTACGGGTGTTGACATCGTGAACTGCTTGTGTATTTGGAAAAAAAAAATATTTCAATAAATAAGTACTTGGCCGTGCACTGAAGCTTGCTACGGTAGGTTTCTTACGAAGGAGTCTACTTTATTGTTTCAATTGATAGTGGATTACCCCATGCACAAAAAATTACAAACACATTAATTCATCACACAATCTATAGAAATTAACATTTCGAGACAATGTGGCGGGTCAAGACAGACAGACGCATAAAGACAGACAGACAGAGAGAGAGACAAAATGGTAAGGAAAGTATTAGGACAGAAACCATTTTATAGTCTAAATTCCACAATAGGCAGACAATGAGATTGGTGTATTCGCATAATTATATGTGAGAATTAACGTACCTCCACGGGCTGCTTCTCTTAGATCTAAAATGTTCATTTCTACACCTTTATGACGGAGAAAGCATAAGACCTGACTTGCATTGTAGGCCGATGCCACTGTAACTATGGAGCGAGTGATTTCAGCTGAAACAAAATGAAGAACTTTCATCCAATTTTCGTCAGGAAAATATGCAGATATTCTTAACTTATATCTTAATATATATATATATATATATATATATATATATATATATATATTATATATATATATATATTATATATATATATATATATAATGAGGGTTGTGTTCAATTACGTGTTGTCGAGGGATTACAAACATACAGTATATTCTTTACTTTGTAGAGCGTACATGAATGCAAGTGTTTGGGTCGTTTTTTAATAACAAATACCAATATGCCCTTTCTGTTACCTCGGTCACTCAATAAATATTCGACCATTTCCTTGTAATCTTCTGCTGCAGCTGTGTGTAATGGCGTGAAACCATCTTGGTCGCGTTTATTTACGTCTGCATTATTGTCAAGCATAAATTTGGCAACATCTGGATGCCAACATTTTGCAACCTGTAAATTGATAAAATGGATTAGTATCAGAGTCGTCAACTTATTGCCATGAATGCTGGAAGCGTATGTACAAGCCTGCATGCTTAGAGATGCCAGGCATTTTCGGTTGCATTGTACATCTATACAGATCCAAATTGTATATATTCATTATTATACACCAGCGTATCTCACGTATGGAGTTTCATTGTACAACAAATTGCAGTTTCAGAAGAAATTGAGTTGAATAACAATGGAAATCAAACAAATAACTCTGGGTAATATTGGACGGTGTTTGACCTGTGATATCTCATCCTTTTATGTAAATATCGTCGAAATCTGACTTGATATCATCATTCGTGCGTATAAAGTAGACACCTCAGGATCATTACGTCACACAATGTAAGAAGTCTTGTTTATATCTATTTGAAATCTATGCAGCTTGGATCACGTGATATGGAGCCATACGAAAGCAGCTCTGAAACACCTTTCAAAATTTTACGTGATAACACAGTTTTGTTTCCGTGCGGAAAAGGCAGTGTTAGAGTCTATAGCTTAATAATGTAGTATTTAACAACCTAAGAAGTTAAATCCCAATGAAAAGGTGCAGTATTAACAATAAACACATTCATGGAGGGTGACACATATAGAAATTTTAAAGTGTAATATCTGACAAAAAGATACTTTAACCTCATGCAGCGGTGTTTTTCCTTTTCCATCCTGTACATTGATGTCGGCCCCATTGCATAGTAATTCATTAATATGTTTAAGGTCGATTTTTTCTTCGTCGATAGCTTTTGCAAGATGTAGGAAGTATTTCTTGAGTTCTTCCGTTGGGTCTTCTTTGTCCTGTGCTTGACAGCAGCTTAGTATGTTGGGCATCTTCTTTTTTCTGCCAAGAAATCGTAGGAGTGGTTTGCTTGTCGGTGGTTCTTGAGTAGTGCGAGTCGTTTGTATCTTAAGGCAGAAAGATTAGGACTAATAATATGGTGTTTAGAAATAACAGAATTGCCGTTCGAACAGGTTATGTCCGTGATCTTGACAGCGCGAAATTTGGCGGCTATGTATGTCCAAGGGACACCTCTATCGTATTGAAAGAGATAGAGCTGTCAGACTGAGAAAGAAACTGTGAGAGAGAGAGTATAAAAGGAAGCCGGTAGACGGATACCGCAAAGAAGAAGCGGACACACAGCTGACCATGATGACAAATTATATAAAAAGAATAAACACTTCATGCTTACAAATGCTGATTGCATATGGTGCAAGAAAAAATATTATCAACCAATACAAGCTTTTAGTAATCAAAGGAAGCAGCCCGATGGATTAAATTAAATATATCAACACAGGGACAGGTCTAATAGAGCGTTGTTACATCTTATGTCAGATATCTTTGAGAATTTGTTTTTCAATTGAATATCGAAAACATTCTAGGTAAACAACACAGGGCGGAGCTACATAGTTGCTTTGACGATAAAGACAGCTTTCATACGCTGTCTTCTAAATGTCCGTACTCACATTTTCTAAATTAAAAAGAACATTTGTAAAAAAGCCCGAATAATTGGGGTGGGGGTCTGAATGTCAGACGTTATATTGCTATTCAAGATAAGACAGAATCGCAAAAAGATGGAATAAGTAATTGGTATGATTACGGTCTGGTCAGGGGATGCAAAACGTATATAGAGTAGTACATGTGTACAACGCCATTAATGATATATCATATTGGCTGACCAGCTTGTAGTGTTATTTATAGTGACAAATCGTACGCGTACGATAATGAAAGTAGCTGACCAGCTTAATTGTTCGCCGCTACGATATTGTATATGGTATTAATACAGTTTGCATTGACAAACTCAAAACGTCAATAGTATTGAAAGGCATACCTTATTCTCCAATCTAAAGTCGTCGTCTAACCGCCTCATGTATCCGTAACGCACAACCATTGGATACTAAGGCGAAGTGGTTTGACACTCTACATGTATAACCCAACTGAGTGTAGTCAAGGTGATCGACGCACCCCGGCGTAATTATACGATAGCAATCATTCTCCAGAGGGCGTCCTATGTTGCAATTGACTGCTGGTAGGTTATCGCCTCGCAAAGTATTATTCGTGAAAACAGGGACGGCGATCGTACTGTTTTCATACTGAATGATGCTTACTTTATTGCATCTATATTTTTCGCTTCTAAATGTCCCTTTTTTGATCAATGGCAATTTTTTGCTAAATGTAATCAAATGCTGAGCCCGTGTATCTAAGCGTTCAAATATTCCCTTTGATTTCAAAACTACCCGCTGCCATCTACAATGAAAAAAAAATGACGAAATACTTCCTCCTGGTATTGTACATAATTGGAATAAGAGAAAAATAAAGTTTACTCTTTCAATCAGAAATTCCTCAGGTTATTCTCAGCGCTTAACTCTTGCGTATTTATTATTTATGAATTTTGTCATGTAGATCCTGAAATAAGACTTGTTTATTAATGTCACATTTGAATATTTATTTTTATTTTGTTTTCTATCTGTGGTTAAGACTTGGCAATTTATACTGTTTAGTCCAGTCTGCGTTGGGTCATCATGTTTGTAAGTAAATTACTTTACTGGCCGAAAACGACATCGCACAAAGTTGTAAGCTGGCAACAGTTCATTGATATGGAAATGTCGTATTATTTCATCTTAACATGACGTCAATAATGGGTGAAAATTACAACGATTTCGATTTATAGAGATATAATTTTCAAGTAGGGACTGATTGTTTACGCGGTTAAGAGGAAAATGTTAGTCAAGTAAAAGTGGTTGACTACGCAGAGCAAACATATCGTTATTTTAAAAAGCAAAGGTGCCCATTTAAGAGATTTAGTTGTAATTTGCATTACACTAAGTGGCAAGATCTTTTAAATAATTGGCAAGAAAAAATAAAACTCTTTTCTTCAAGAGTCGTAAGGAGCTGAAAGACACACAGCACTTTACTTACCTCTGTTCCATGGCAATACTACGACATGAAAGTGGCAAAAACATATCCCGACCCTCTTCAAAACGATTCCAGGCCGAGCGGTAATGGCCCGGGGGTTAACAGAAGCTCAGAATATAAACAGCACTTTGTTATTCCATACTTTGATCTTGAAAATATTATTCCCTGCGTAGTTATCGAAGCAGAGGTTTACGTATCTTTGAAGTCCTCATCAAGTCACCATTTTTAAAAGGATCCCGGACCTGGGTTCACGGCACCCAAACTTATGACTACGCAGTTAGTTTGGCAGAGCGTCATATATTCTTTTACAATGAAAATTGTTTCATAGCTTGAGGTTTATCACTGCATGAAAACCCAATAATACAAACGTATTTGCATGAATTAATACCTGTATTTTATCTGAAGAGTGCATATACAGATGAATGCAGTCAAATCAATTACTTGTTTTCAGCAAGCCTGTATTCATGTTGACTCATGTGAATTCACGTGTATATTCTATAAAACAGGCAACCCATTAATGTGAATTCATCTGTATTATTACGTTTTGATGCTGTGTATTTTATCATGCCAATTGCCAGTTACCTATCAAAAGTTGCAAGAAAACAGAAAATTCCTTTTCAAATATTTGCAATGGGCTGCAATTTTCTTGACCCCATGAATCCGTATGTAAACTATAGCTCCTGACAGTGGCGACTGCGTGAACAAACAGTGCCTCGGCGAGAATATTCTAGGCTAAAAGAATTATCATCTGAAAAGTAACTGGTCGGGAAAAATCCTAGAGGAGATTATCAATGTATTAAGCCATGATATTGATAAGACAGATATAGTAGATGCCTTGTGTATAATGTAGCATTCATGCTTTATAATTTGCTGAATGTAGGGAAAATAACACTTCGGAGGAATTATATTCACTGTGAAGTGAGTGGGAGCAAATTTTACTGGTACCATGTTTTCTTCTTATATATTGTTTGGACGGCTGAAATTGCATTATCGTTGCTATGATTGGTTACCTAATTGAGGGAACCTACGGTGTGCTTCCCTCTGACAGGTAACTATAAGAGCAAAGAATAAAGTGCATTATGCTTCCTCTCTTGTTCAACAGGGTGAGGTATATAAATGCAATACCAGGTAACGCAGAAATGTCAGAAGATATTGGGCCCTATTAAGTTTCGCGCTGACTACCATGCCAACGGTCACAAAGATGTGATTTACAACATTTGATAAAACTATGACGAATGGTGTTTGTCTTCGTTGGAAAATTTCGGAACAAAGCTCGTATTCGTGGATTACTTATTTCACCTCTTGTTGTCGCGAAGGCTGAAGATGTGCCAACTAAGACTAAGTCAACAACAGTTCAACCGAGAACTATAAAATTTTGTCCTCAGGCATTATATGATTTTGGATGAAACGTTTATTCTGAATATTAATGCCTGATGTCATCCTAAAATCCAAAGTAAGGTCGAGGACAAAACAAGCATTATAGTGGATTTCAAAGACATATTTATTTTAGAACTTGCAGTGAGTTTGATACAATGAGATCACTTGACAAAGCCCAGCTCTACCATGTTAAATTAAAACAAAGAGTTGGTAGACTTGAGATATATCACCGGCAACTTATTTTTTTAATTTTTCTGATACATATCTAAGATAGTCATCGCTATAAATTATTCGTTAAGGTAGAACATATGTTAAGTGCATATAAAAACATATGTCAGCCAACTGTATTTTTTATAATGGACTCAGAGAGAAAGACTACTTTAATATTTTTGTGGCATTTATATGGAGCATTTTGGTAATTTTGTACAAATTTGATAACAATAGTGATGCGTTTTAAGACCTTATGCTGCCCGAGTCGTGCGTTACACTCCTAGTATCATAGTAGCCTGGACTTTATCTTTCAGTGTTATTCTTAGTTTGTTTGTTCGTTTCTCTTTGGAGGGGTGTCGAATTGGCATGTTAAGTGAAGATGGATACTGCTCTGCATGCTGTGTCTCAATTGCGACACTAAGCAGGTTTTACTAAAACTATGTTAACATCATCGCAAGTCATATAACGTCCTCCCTTCTCTTCGAGAGAATTTTCCATTACAAAATCTAAGACTTTCGTCAACAAGTCTTGCGGAGCGTTCATGCGAAAGTCTCTCCGTCCAACAAGAACATTAAGAACCACGTTGCCCTCCGCTGACTTCTCTTCAAATACGCCAGTTATATCATAGAGGCACTTGCGCACATACATTTGATAAGACAGTCCCTTTGCTTTCATGTACGAAGTAACATCGTTGGAAATTACAAGGTTCATGGGATTTCCTTCCCACTCCCTGTATTTAATAAACAACTTACCGAGTTCACCTGTCGTAAAAAGAGATAAAAATTCAAAGGTAACTGAGGCTCAACAAACACAAATGCGGAATGAAGTTAATCTGTTTAAAATTTGTATATATAATTTATATATATATTATATAATATATATATATATATATATATATATATATATATATATATATATATATATTTACATATATATATTTGGGATTTACCATTGCACGATTGATTCAGCTCAATATATATATATATATATATATATATATATATATATATATATATATATATATATATATATATATATATATATATATATACAAACACACATACACAGGTATGTGCCAACGGCGCGTAATTATTAAAGTGTGTCATGCGCTTGAAATCTAAGGACAACAGTTCAATATTTCTTTAGGAATCCTATCCACAGTAAGTAGTCACTACAATTAGTCTGAGAAATTCAATATTTGCCTCACTGAGTAACAAAGAATCTATACATGGCCAGTTCCGATAAGTCCGCCTCTTAAAAATGTGATAAAAATCGTATATCGATTCTGTCTGTTTTTCTCCGCATAAGAAAACATAATAAATACCTTATACAATATGCTTAATGCCCAGGAGAACATAGTCAATGCTTAAGGCAATATGCCACATGCAGGGAACAACATAGTACATGCCTAGAACAACATGCTGAATGCCTTTGTAATATAGGTCTTTCTCCCTAACCATGACCTGAGTGTAATTATTCTAGAACAACCTTAAGGTCATTCTCCTCCATGACCTGGAATTCAATTAATCGCGTTCACCACAAGAAGATATTTTAAAACAGTAATTAGCATATCAATAGAAGTTCCTGATTGTTCTTATATTCTCCTGATCGAATCATTGAGTATAAATAAGGGCGGCACAGTTTTTCAGCGACACTTTTTCCGGATTACGGTACAATGTTTACGTCAAGATCTTAACACTGGCACGCTGGATTTATTGTTTGAACTTTGCACGGACCAACCTCAAGCCTAAAAGACTTCTCAATCATCAGACTGTCTGACTCAACTCTGGAGCTTTGTGCCGTGTCAGCTGAATTAAGTAGCCTGTAAACTTTTACAGTTTGTACTTTATCCCTTGACTTAGTGATTATTTTGTTTATTTTAATTAAATATATTGCATTTTAAATAAAATCGGTGACTTCACCATTTTTAGAACAAGATATTGAATGCCTAGGACAACACAATTAATGCCTAAAACAATATGCTAAGTACCTAGCTTAATATGCTGAATGCCAAGGACTATATAAGTAACATATTTAATGCTGGTGCATGATGCTGGTTGGCAGGGAGAATATTATAAATACCTTAAAAGATATGTTAAATGCAAATCACAACATGGTAATACTCATGAGAACATTTTATTAGGCCACTTATATACCACTGCTAAAGCAACTCGACTCTGTCTATAACAAAATGCATGCATATTCTCGTTAATACATTTGTTAGGTGCTCTCGTATTTAATATAATAGATCAAATTTTTACTCTTTTACCAATAAAATCTAATTGTTGCTTTCATTATCATGGCAATCAAGGTAAAATACATCTTTGACTTTTGATGAAATGTTAAGCGACCGTGTGCACTGAATAACTTCATTCAGGAAATATATAATGATGTAATGAGCCTGTGTGATTCAAAGGTTTTTAGGCGACTTAACTTCTTGAAAGTGGTACTCACTGTCTCCGCTACCGATAGTGTTTGTCATCACTCCTCCCGGCAACACCAGATCGTAAAATTGGTCGACTGCGAATGTCCAGTCATCAAAGTAATACATACCATGTACGCACATCAGGAGATGGAATTTAGTTTCGTAGCTATTATTTTGTCTTTTAGACATGTATCCCTCGAAAGTGTCCTCAAACCACTGGAATGTGAGATTTGGATGTTCCGTGGTCATCTCTCTGGCTGTACCCTTGAACTTGTCAAGCTGGATTTTGGCGGGCTCGACAACATCGACCTTGAGCTTTGAATTAGGGAACAGTTTTACCAGTATCTCGATGATAATTTTCTCTGAGTCACCTATAAAAGGACGACAGTTAGAGAAATAAAAGAGTTTATAAAATTTGATCTTGATCATTTGACGTGTACAAATATCGCTTTATCTCTTTTAGACGATATCCAAAGGGTAGGGAATCAATTAGACACTATAAATTGTTTGGAAATTACAGACGGCGTCGAGACCACGTGAGCCCGAGTCCGTCTCTCTCTTTAAAACATATGGAAACTAAATCCCCAAAACTCAAAAATGTATTTCAAAACATTTACAGATGTCACAGTTCCTTGAACTTCATTTTGCCGACGTGAACGCAAATAATATTCAATATAAATCCATTCCTCTGATATATAATGCTACAATTTCCTCAATATGACGTTAATTGTGCAATAGTCAATATCATCATCGAGCGAGAAATTCCGCCCCCCCCCCCTCCACGGAAAAAAAAATAGCGAGCCAGTACACAAATGTTAAAAACAGCACATTAGGTGTATTTCATGTTTTAGCATTGAACATTTGTTTCGTTTCGGAATAAAGCATGAGAGTACAGTTCTGCTGTTCAGGCACATGACCTAGAAACAGTCTGAAACCCCATATACCGAGTTAAATACTGGCTAACACGTACTATTTTTAATATAATGTAAAGGCAGTGAGTGTGTCATGAAAATGAAGTATGCTATTTGTACTTAAACCTAATTCAGAATATATAGTGTCATGTTATTGGTCTTCAATTGA
This sequence comes from Ptychodera flava, assembly GCF_041260155.1. Taxonomy (NCBI): domain Eukaryota; kingdom Metazoa; phylum Hemichordata; class Enteropneusta; family Ptychoderidae; genus Ptychodera; species Ptychodera flava. The sequence continues at coordinate 31,107,573 of NC_091928.1, forward strand.
ACGAGTCCCCATCTTTCTTTGTGAATATCCAAATTATACTCATCTACCTTGTCCCGTTGCTACTGTCAGCATCCTTATATCATCCTTATCTTTAACCACTTTCCTTTCAGACAAACCCTTGATGATGCTCTCCCATTCTGCCTTCCATTGTTCGTCAAATACAGTGGTCACTCTCTGTTTGTAAAGTTCGAATGTCTTGAAATAGTATTCCACGTCGCTGTACATGCTTTCCAGGGAAGACGCCATTCTCACAGTTCTAGTTAAAAACAAATTCCAAAGTCACGAAATATTCTTGTCGTTGTCATTATATGGTCCGTCGGAAATTGAAAACATATAGCTACACTTTAACTACACTTTCAATTTCGTTGCCATTCGTAACTGCTTGTTAGTCGTTTGCGGCTTAACGTCGCAAATGCTGGCTGAGCTATATTCAGCTACTCCCGAGAGGCAGTTGCCTGCCAACACATACAAAAACATAAACTGCAGAAGTTTTCCCACTTTCCAAAATAAAGGTAAAGCTATGTAACCTCCATTAGGAAGAAGTAGGGCACTGTCACATTACGTGAAAAGAAACATTTACTTAACTCTCCATGATAATAATTTGTTCATTGTTGACATTTCTACCTGAATGTTTATTACCTTGACAAAGTGAGAAATCACGTACATTACGCATTATAAATATAATTTACAAATGATAATAGTACTGTTTTTAAGCGATTCTTTACTTGAAACTGTCAATTTTACATCAACCACTTGCATACTATGGTCCATAGATAAGGGATATTAACCGGTTTTGATTGATACTCGCACCATTTATAGCTGTCACTTGTATAGCTGTCATTTGTTTTAAAAGCCTACCTATATTTGTCGCATCTAGACCTTAAAGATTAGCTATACAAGACACGAGTTATCCCCTATCGAAATCAGTTGCACACTTAACACAGGATATGTTTAAAATCAAACCTTATGCTAAACATCTAGATTGACCTCTGAAAGTTGCAATTTTACATTGAAAGTCACACCTAGTATGCGATCTTTCCTATAATTGAGGTTACTTATAATAATAAATAAAGGCAGCAAAACTTTTAATTCTATGTCTGAATAAATTAGTAACAGCATCATTTAACGAATATATTGTCTCTTTGTGAATGTACTTTGAGTTTTATGGAAATGTATGACTGTGATATAAATATCAATCCGTTGACCTTTTTAGTCCAGATTTTGCAAACTTAATAGAAGCCCCCAGAGAGTACAGATGAAGTACACAAGCTTTGAAGGACAGTACACACATAGTTATACATGTCATGTCAGCAGCGAGTTGACTTAAAGATGTAGCGGCTCAAATCGGCCATTTTTATGGGTATCCAGGACAAACAGCGGGCCGTGAAATAAGACTGTGTAGCATCAACACCATATATGAAAGAACATAACTGCCGAGAGGTATTTCATGTGATTCGGGTGAAAATAGAATGCATTTGTATAGTCATGGAGGTATCCTTCATGTACAGAGATAGAAATAACAAATCAGTTATTTCTTGCATAGTCAATCAAAAGTTTATTTATAATGTTGACCAAAATTTGCGACGTAACTTGATTGCCTACATGAAACTCTTCAGTCACCCACATTTCGTAATACGATAGTAAAACAGTATTTTTAGACAGGGCATTGTTTTAGTTTTCATTTTTCATGGTGATATTTTTCCACTCTGCTGCATACATGCTCAGTAAATTATGAATGTTAGTCATATTGTAGGAGAAGCATTCTCTACAACTGTACACCTGCACAGGCTTTGCAGTGTATTCCATTGTCTCATATTTTTAAACTTTTGACTTGGTAAAGTTTATTTTACATGCTATTATGTTCCCTCGTCCTGTAATATTTTTTGCTAAAAATCTGGATTTTTTTCCAGATAAAAAATATGCCCAAATAAAGGAAGATGACAACTGCTGGCTTTGCCTCAGCTTGAGACAGTGCACATTGTTTCTTTCATTTGCAGCCATTTTACTTTATGGCAGCCTTATTTGAATTCCCCCGAAAGTGAGTTAGTCTACGGCGCGCCAAATGTTTTGAAAAATATTATCGTCATAGAGTAAAAATAAACTGTCAAATCAAATTAAAGTCTTAAACGTGTATGAATAATAGAAAAGTTCTTTCGTCTTGCATTTTATTAATGTAGCTTTTCGTAAAATTAAAATAGCATTCATTTGAAAATATGTGTCATTAAATATTTGAATGTGTCTGTACAGATAAAGATGACGTGCAACCGTCTTTCTCGATTGAAATAAAAATTCAATGGCATTACGGAAGAAAATAAACGAGAAAAGTATAACTGCAAAAAAGAGCAGAATGTTATGTAATACATAATTGTAAAATACTCTTTAAACCGTAATGAGAAGATAAACTGTTTGCAAAAAATTGGAAATACCACACTCCCATACTTATTGACGTACATACACGTGTATTTGATAAAGGTGCAATGAACGCTGATTATAAGGGAAAAAGCAAAAAAAATCAAGCACACACACACACAAAAAATATTGAAATGATTAAAAACAAAACCAAAAATAGTACTTTCACTACTACAAAAAATAAAACGAACCACCATCAGGTCTGACTAAAAAAAGAAAGAGAATCACAATTGAAAAGTCGACCGAGATCGCGCTGGCATGGCGTTTAGGCTGAAAAGAAACCAAAACGAGGTCAGCTTGAAAAAAATCCCCAAAACGAGGTTACCAAAAAAAAACAAAAAAAAAAAAACCGAGGTTAACAAAAAAAAAAAGTAGAAAAAAAGAGGCCCGTTCGAGAAAAGAAAACAAGATTGGGACACCCCGCAGAAAAAGCCCAACGTGTAAATTGAATAATACTCAACGGCATGACTGTTACAGTTTAATGCCAGAGGGTTTTGGATCATCACACTCGGATGTTGGACAAGATATTTGGCGTATTTCAGCGATAACTCTGAGCTTCTAGTCTTCAATATCATCTCATGGACGTCCAAGTTACGTCCCATTCTATATTAAACAGTTACAAGTGGACAAAACACTCGTGGTGGTTCGTCGGCTGCAAGCGGTCCCCTCGCTCATGGCGTGCCTCAATGTACACTCGAGGTTGTTAGCCAGCGGCCGGCGGTCCTGTCGCTGGTACAGTACACACCGGCGACCAGCGATCCCTCGCTGTACAGTGTAGGCCCTCCTCTCCCAAACCATAGACAGTCTGTGCCCAAACCATGGAGTCCTACCCGAACAATACGATGGCTAGCCGCTAGCCCACGGTTACGTGTGGTTCGATACATAGCGGCCGCCGTGTGTATGCCTAGTAAAATTGCTACCACGCAGCGGCCGCTGTGTATCGAACCACACGTAATAACCGTGGGTTTAGCCTCTGAACGGAGTGTGGCAAAAGCAAAAATACTCAGGCTAGTAGGACCTACATGTAGAACGCGAACGCGCCCCACTTGACAAACACTGATCAAGCTGATGCTATTTCTCTGTAGGCCTATACTGTAACTCTGGGTGGCAGAGCTGTAAGTTACCGGCGTTACACGGTCAGGCCGTATAACGCCGGTAACTCCACAGCCCTGCCACCCAGAGCAATGTATAGGCTACTGCACAAATATCGTAGCTCCATATATTGGACGGTGTGGAGATGAAGCTTTCTGCAATGGGGATCGACATGTTTTGTATGTGCCGGTCGACGCGGTCTAGCCCTGCGAGTATAGTGAGAGTGCCTGGCGTTGCGAAGGCCGGACACTCTCGCCATACTCGTAAGGCTTGTGCACTGAGGTCCTGCGGGATCGCGGTTGCATCATAGTGCATGTTAAAGTTGCGTCGCTCGTCTTGTCGAACACGGAAAACGATGGACGTTCTCTCAACACGCGGCAGATTTCTTCAAAACCACTCTTAATGCTTTGGGTGATCTTTGAGGATAGACGACATGGACGAGGAATTACCAAACAACGAGGTGGTTTATTATCATCGTATTTGAATTAATTCCATTGTAGAAATCCACGGTTACATGTGGTTCGATACATAGCGGCCGCCGCGGGGTATGCATACCATGCGGCGGCCGCTATGTATCGAACCACACGTAACCGTGAAGAAATCATATAAACGGTGAAGACAGAGTGGTGGAAGGCCTGCAGTTCGCTCCCTGCCATACCGCACCTAAGGCATCCATGTGTTCGCAGTGTTGCTATGAAGGGTCATGGGTTGCGGTTGTCGTCTCGCTCGTGATCTGAACTGTGGACTGTCTGAAATTGGCTCAGTTAACTTGACTCTCTGGAACTGGAACTATTTGCTGTTAACCTGGACGTTCTTTAGGTGATATTGCCTTCACTTCATCAAGTACGGTTTCAAGTAGCTCTGCGTGGCAGGGCCCAGCCAAACAGAGCTAGGATTCAAGTAGCCCTGCGTACGATGCTGTGTGTTCCGCTGCAGCTAATCACCGAGATTAGCTGTAGCGGAACACACAGCATCGTACGCAGGGCTAGGATTCAAGATGTCAAAGTTATCACTGAAATGCTCAATTAATATTTCGTCAAATATTGGAGTACGTGGTGATCGGATTCCCAGCTGTTGGGGATTCATCGATCGAAGGAAACGTGAACAATGAGTGTTTTGAGTAATTTCGCGCGTTTGGGTTTTTTCTGTGGCGAGTGCTCGTTTTTTTTCTTTTTTTCTTTCTTTTTTTTGCTGTGGCGAGTGCTCATTTGTTTTTTTTCTTTGAATAAATTAGTAATTTCGCGCGTTTGGGTTTTTTCTGTGGCGAGTGCTCGTTTTTTTCTTTTTTTCTTTTTTTTTTTTTTTGCTGTGGCGAGTGCTCATTTGTTTTTTTCTTTTCACAGGCCCACACGTTTTTTGTATTTGCTCTGTCCATGGCATTTTTTTTTTATTTTTGTTTTTATTTTTTTTAGTAGTGATGTCCACTTTTGTCTAGAGCCATCACTTCCGAATTTTTTCTCTGATTTTCTCTCTTTACTGTCAAAGCGGCTGGTGGCTCATATTATATTTTTGATTTTCTATAATACGTTTTTTATGAGACGTACTGCTTTTTAATTTTCTTAAGTACATAAATAATTTATGGCTTTTTTGTCTGATTCTTTTATAATGATTTTCTGTATGTGGTTCACATTTCAATTTTTTGTAATATTTTTTCCGAGTGGTAGTAGTGGTTTTTAGTGATTTTCTTGTGATTTTTGTATACGTACCACTGTAAAACATATTTTACTTTTTTTGTTTTGTAAAATCAGCACTCATTGCACCTTTTACGGGAACTATTATACGTGTATGTATGTCGATAAGTATTGATGTATGACTTTTTCAAATCGTTGACAATTGTTTATTTCCTAATTACGCTTTAAAGAATATTCTCAAGTTAAAAAAAAGTATTAAATGACATTTCTATGTTTTGTTTTTTAATTATACTTTTCTTACTTATTTCCTTCCTTAATGACACCGAATTTTTATTTCAATCGAGAAAGAGTTTATTTTTGCACTGAATCGATAAATATTTATGAAACATTTGGCGCCCCGATAGTGAGTTAGTCATTCTCTATTAAAAAAAAGAAAAGAAATTCGCATGACCGCATCATTTTTGAGCGGTAGACGCGAACGAGAAACATTTTATTTCCTTTGCTTGGCCCATAATATACACATCCAAAGTTCACTCACTTATGACTGATTGCTCCCTTTAAATGGAATTTGTAAATATAAAGTTTCCAAGCCATCACATAGGTAGTTTCAGAGAAGATGAATGTTTGCAAAAATATAAAATTTAACAAAAAATTGGTAAAAACTGACAGACTCCGACCCAGGTCATGCATACCAAATGTTAAAACAATCCAACGAGCACCTTTAAAATGAGTATTGTCAAATTGGAAAAAAATTGCCCCAAAATTACAAATATAAAATTCAACCTCAATTTGCAGGATCTTATGAAGGTTGACGTTTAAACTATGCACTTTTAAAAAAAAAAGTTTTAAGGCAACAGACAAAAGGTTTCAGAGAAGACGTTTTTTGATAGAAAAAGGGAAAACTACTACTAAATTCATATGTGAACACTTTACTACAATTCGAGCAAATCTGACCGAGTTTAATCCTACTAGGACCATACATACCAAGTTCCAAAGCAACTGGAGAAGCGATTTAAGAGAAGAGTATTGTTTGACCAAAAACGGGTAAATTGACTAAAAAATACAAATATTGAGCTTAGATTTATCGTGTAATGAGAAATCCCATCTTCCCTCTTTTTATTCACCCCTTAATTAGCACTGTGATTTTCTCACCCTGCAATGCGAAGATAAAATGACGCAAGGAACCACAGTAACCCGTCGGTACTTAGCAAGTTTCATAAACTTTGTCACGTCAATTCAGATAAATATCCCCGATTAAAAAGTTCATTAAATACGTAAATTAGCAATAATCTTCCATTTCTCCCCTTGGTACCTTTCACAGCTGTTATATCTTGGTGTGATCAACATCCTTAGCAGATCTCATCAAATTGTGTTAAGTCGTTCTCAATGTATATCCGTTTTTTCTAAAATCATTAATTATGCAAATGAGCAAAAAGTAAGCAAGCCACACCCACCAAATACCAAACAGTTCTTGCCATTTGCAAACTGAATCATTTGTGTACCAGATTTTATTCTGACTTGATGAGCCATTTTTGAGATATCGAGCCAACAAACGGAAAGACAGACACACAGACATACAGACATCGCTGCGACGTTAGCTCACGTGTGTGAACACGTGAGCTAATAAACAAACTATGGTCGAAAGAGAGGCTAACATAAACATTAAATTCATCAAACACCTTTTGTTGCAAAATCTGATCGACGCCCACATGACAGTCAGAACAAACTTGGGTAAATGAAGTAAAAAAAAGAAAAAAATTAACCGCCAAACGGATACAAAGTGCGATACAAACATTGATATACCTGCTTCTTTTCTTGAATACGAGGAACGCTGAATTCACCGAAAATATCATAAACGAAAACGAAAACACAAACACAAAAAGATGAAAGAATACAGTTTGCGACCGATGACAAACCACATTCAAAATGTAAGCGACAAATAACCACCCTATCAACTTTTTACACTCTGTAGGTCGCAATCAGCTTTCCCACACTAACAAAACACAAATATTACATATTAGGTATTCCCTAAACAAACCAATGCAGCACAAAGTTTTGGATAGTGATCCGTTTTGAAGCGCGTCCACGTTTTCATACTTTTTGTTTGTGGTGCGTGGTAGTCAATTACACCCGTGGTCACTTTACTGTTAATTAAAGCCCACTAGATGGAGTCAGAAAAGGCAAATAAAACCAGCTCTATCTGGGGATGCACGAGTAAATGAGAGTTTATGATTGGCACTCTGTGTGATTGAGATACAAATTAACATTACTATGCTCTGGTCCATGTAAAAGTCCTTTTCACAAAACTTATGTATTGAACGTCTGTGCAGTTGACTTCAGTTTCCCAAGACACACTGTCTGTATTACACACACAAGTTTGCGTGATTCAATAGCAATGCAGGGATCTCATAAGAGTGTGTTGCCTCAGTATACTAATTTCACGTACAGCTTTAATGAATGAAAGTGGTATCTTGTGTCTTAATTACACAGGGTGCCAATCATTGGCTCTCATTTACAACCTTTTGCAAGGTCTCTTTTGTTTTTATACAAGCAGTACAAGCAGAATTCCTGAATGTATCAAGTAGGCTTAATCTAATCAACAGTAAAGTTGCCATGGGTGAAGGTATGGTTAGCTTTGGAAACGCAGCTGTCTGTAGCGGGGTCGACTGCGTCTGTGCGGGTAATCAAATGGTCAACGCCGCTGTCCGATTCACGTGCTGCAGTTTAACCTAGAAATAGATGCATTTTCAAATAAATTTACTTTATCGATAATGTACACTGATATATCGCCATTAGGACTTCAAGGGCGCCTTTTCTCTACATGAAGTGGTTCTGTGGCGATGACCCTTGGCCCGAGCGCGATCGATAGACGGCAAAGCACCGCTGCGACATCACAACCAAGGTCAAGGTACACTAGCTTCATATACAGCAACATACACACATATACTGATTCTCTACATTTGTCAAATACGGTAAGTGTACACGTACGTACACGAATATAATGCAAGCACAGTGTACACTAGCTTGGTGTGCAAAGATCTGCATTACATACACTTGTTCTGCATAGATATACGCTACGTATAGAAACGTATTGATATGTTCCATATACAAAGTTATACGTAACGTATACAACTAATTTTGTGTTCCATATACGTCAATATACGTAAATAAACTGAACGTTTATCAAGCATTTTGCCCAGTGGTAGAGCAATGAAAATTAAAGCTTTCGAAGTCTTACCGATAAATTATAAGGTAAACATGTCGAAATCTCTTATCGATTCTACTTCTTAAACATACCTATTCGGGTCCATAGCTGTGGTGTTTTCAGACGGGATTCCTGCCTTTTACGGGCCGGTTTTGACTTTTCCGATTTTTAACCCCGCCACCACAGCTATGGGATATTCCATAGACTAGCGTCCAAATCCGCCGCAAGCACCCTTTGCGCAAGTTTGCTCGACGATATTTCGAAAAATTGTCCATCCAAATTACAAATTGCCAACACTCATCGACAGCTTGGTTATTAGGGACTCACCAGACCAGAAATCCGCTCAAAATTCACTGAAATATCGCCTTTTTTCTAAGTTTGCGCGACATGACTACACGTAGACCGCCATTTTGCTAGCGTAAAACTGTTGGTCGAGGATCCCTGCAGTACGTCACTACAGTGACGTAGGGCCGTGACCTCTCAACTTCTAAACACAAACTGAGAGATTCATCGTGTGATATCGATGACCATCGTTCGTCTTATGGACATTCCCAGTCTCACAAAACTGAAACCAAACTTTTACTTGGGGGAAAAAAGTTCAGTCCTAGGATCATAATGTTTCGTGGCGCGCCGCGCGGATGCTGGCCGTAAGTTAGTTTGTGTTCAGAAGTTGAGAGGTCACGGCCCTACGTCACTGTAGTGACGTACTGCAGGGATCCTCGACCAACAGTTTTACGCTAGCAAAATGGCGGTCTACGTGTAGTCATGTCGCGCAAACTTAGAAAAAAGGCGATATTTCAGTGAATTTTGAGCGGATATCTGGTCTGGTGAGTCCCTAATAACCAAGCTGTCGATGAGTGTTGGCAATTTGTAATTTGGATGGAAAATTTTTCGAAATATCGTCGAGCAAACTTGCGCAAAGGGTGCTTGCGGCGGATTTGGACGCTAGTCTATGGAATATCCCATAGCTGTGGTGGCGGGGTTTAAAATCGTAAAAGTCAAAAAACAGCCCGTAAAAGGCATGAATCCCGTCTGAAAACACCACAGCTATGGACCCACAGCTATCTTAAACATACCTATTCGAGTCTGTAATTTCAGTTTCTTGACTATGATGCTGAAGAAGTTTACGCCTTGACACTTTTTACAAAATAACGTGCAGGTCACTGGCTGAATACAAGAAGTTGAACTGTGTCCTTGTCTGGTTCCCTGACCCATTTCTACCGCTGGCTGCGCTGCTAACGAAAATAGGGTCAGGTATGGACTATTGTAAGTATGGCTATAATTGATCAACAGTACGAGTGCAGTAATTGCGTTGAATATATTTCCAACTTGGAGCTACCTTCGAATTTAGATTTCGTATGCCCATGGAGCCATTTTTAGCTCACGTGTTCATACACGTTGGCTAATGTCGCATCGATGTCTGTCTATGTGTCTGTCTGAATGTCTGTCTGTCTGTCTGTCTGTCTGTCTCTCTGTGCGCTAAAGCTCGATATCTCAAAAACGGCTTATCAGATCAGAATCAAATCTTGTACATAGATTCAGTTTACAAATGGCAAAAACTGATTAATTTGTGGTGGGTGTGACTTGTTTACTTTTTGCTCATTTGCATACTTAATGATTTTAGAAAAAAACGGCTATACATTGAGAACGACTGTACACAATTTGATGTGATGTGCTACAGATGTTGATCACACCAAGATATATCAGTTGTGGGAACGATTAAGGGGTGACATGAATGACAGTTGCTAGTTTGCATATTTAATGATCTTTCCTTATTAGGGATATATATTTGACTTGATCAAAATTGACCAAACGTGGTTTGTATATTGTAGATACTATGATTTAACATTATCGAAAGTCATTGAGCATTTTAACTTCAGCCAATTCCTAATTACATGTTTAATGAACTTTCCTAATTAGGGATATATATATCTGAATTGACTTGACCAAAGTTGATGAAACTTGCTTAATATATATGATACAACATTCTTGAAACTCATTAAGCATTTTTACTTCAGTCAATTCCTAATTTGCATACTTAATGACTTTCCTAATTAGGGATATATGTCTGAATTAACTTATTTGCAGTTGTTGAAACTTGCTGTTTACATCGAAGATACGATGATGTAACATTATTGAAAGTCAAAGGACATTTTTACTTCAGCCAATTCCTAATATGCATATTAAATGAATTTTCCTAATTAGTGATATATAGCTGAATTAACTTGACCAAAGTTGATGTAGCTTGCCATGTACAGCGAAACCTGTCTAAACTGAACCCTGTCTTAACTGGAAACCTGTCTCAACTGAACCCTTTTCCCAGTCCCATTCAAATAGAACTTACGTTAAAAGGACCTCTATAAACCAAACACCTCTCCAAACCGAAAAATTTTCTCAGTCCCTGAACGATTCAGTTTAGAGAGGTTTCACTGTACATTGAAGATACTATGTTACAACATTATTGAAAATCATTGAGCATTTTGACTTCAGCCAATTTCCGATTTGCATATTAAATAAACTTCGCTAATTAGGTATATATATCTGAATTGACTTGACGAAAGTTCACAAAACTTGCTACACATATTGAAAATATTATGATACAACATTATTGAAAATCATTAAGCATTATTACTTCGGCTAATTCCTAATTTGCAAATTTAATGAACTTTCTTAATCAGGGACATTTATCTGAATTGACTAGACCAAAGTTGACGCAATTTGCTATTTACATTAAAGATACTATGGTACAACATTATTTAAAGTCAAAAGACATTTTTCTTCAGCCAATTCTTAATTTGCATTTTCAATAATCTTTTCTAATTACGGATATATACTGGGATTTACTTGATCAAAGTTGACAAAACATGCGATGTACATTGATGATTATACCAGGTTAAAGCAATATTAAAAGTCATTCCACATTTTCATGTTAGCTAAATTATAATTTGCATATCTAATGAGCTTTCACAGTTTGGCATATATGGCTTGAGGGACTTGGCCAAAGGTAATTACACTTGCTATATAAAGTGGTGATAGAATGACAGCAGTCAAAGAAATTCAATATTTTATTTCAGCTAATTACATATTTGTAATACTTTATGACCTTTTAGAATTAATCTGTGATAAATATTGTTCATTATGTTGATCATAATACTTTCATTGAAGTTGCAAACATGTGGCAAAGGTTCAAATTTACATATAACTGCAAGATATAATGAAACACGTGAGAATTTTCAGTTCATATCTGGTACCTTCACAGTCTCCCGAACCAAGCATCCTATGTCGACATTGAATAATATGCAAAAGGTCACCACGGTCACCAGGCCACGTCTGAGAAAAAAATCATAGACGATAATCGTCATTTCACAAACATTAGCCCATACCTGACCCTATTTTTGTTTAGCAGCGCAGCCAGCTGTAGAAATGGGTCCGGGAACAAGACTAAATTTGTCCTTGAAAGTCATCGTTTGATGGCGCTCGCCTATCCTATTAAAACCCATTTTGAGTGATAAATTTGTTACTCACAGCATTGTGTATGGTTACAGCACATGTCCCATGCTAAATGTTCAAGCACTTGCCACCCGATCATAATTTATAGTAATTTACGCCTATCAAGCTCCAGCCTATTCTTAACGGTATTGGTGAGGAAAGGCGCCAGATGGTATTTGAAATTTTAGATAATTTTGATGATAAGTAATAAGGGGTGAATGAAGGCTATTTTCACTACAGAAAATTAGAACAGAAGATTATAAACCACAATGGACAGTTAAAGGTTCAGGGACTTGTTTTTTTTCAGCATGGTATCTTTCCTAAAAATGACTCGGCCGGTCACCGGATTAAAATATGATTTTATAGATTTGTAATGTCACAAGTACTTCTAAATTTGCAAATCTGTACACATAATGATTGTATTCTGACATGGTCCATACCGATTCCTATGATCATTCGCAACAATGATCTAGTAGATAACCCCGGGTATTGCCAAATGACCACTTCTTATTTTCTATATTATGTAATAATCACATTAAAGCTACCATTAATTCATGTCAAGACGCAGTAGTAAATACTTAGAGGTTATTACCCAATATCGCCTGTTCCTGTGTCGTATCAGCATTCGTGTCATTTGTGCTGCGTCAGACACTCGACTTCGTCTCGTGTCTGACGCAGCACAAATGACACTCATGCTGATACGACACAAGGAACAGGCGATATTGGGTAATAACCGATTTATCATATACCCATGCCCATAATTTTAGGGAATTTTTACTAATAGAACGAAAAACCTTAAATTTGAGGCTTTACTTTATTACGCCTTGCGCATAAATATCAGAATGTTTATGTGAACAGGCTTCATTCATAAAGTATACGACGAAGATGTCAACATCACGCGCGACATCGCTGCAAGTCGTCCATATCTCAATGAAAACCCAAGAAGGAAGACACCGGGATACAAAAATCGTCATACAGAAGGAACATTTTAAGGTGCAATATGCTATTACAACTGTAGCCGATCAAAAACTGTTCAGCTTTAAATCTATCCTGATTTCGATCGTCGTACGGCACGGAGCTCGCGCGGAGAGGGGACGCCATTTTGTTAGTTTACCTTTAGAGTTGCCATGTCAACAGTCGTCGCGCGCGCGACATCGCTGTCACGCCACGCGCTCACTACCTGTTCGGTGGAGACCGTGCACAGTGCCGGCGCCGTGCGAACGGCAGAATGTTTGCTAGAACTTGACCAAAAAATACCATGGGAAAACATTTCAAGACTCAACGTGATATTTCCGTATTTTGCAACCAGAAATACTCGTGTTCCTCGAAGCCCTTCAAGTTTTTACGTCGGCGACATCGCTTCGCAGGCGGGGAGCGGCAGCCATTTTGTTGTTTACGTTGTTTACCAACAAACTGCTAATGTAGTTCGGGAAAACTCTAAAACTGATGACGTTCATCGTGCATATCTCGACGTTTACCGTGAAATATCACGGCTGATATTTTACGTTGAACGTCACTATGATGTAGCAATATGGGCATGGGTATATGATAATACCACTAACTTGCTGAGTAAGGGACGATTCAGAATTTACTTCCAGGGGGGTGGAGGATTTTCAGGGGAGGCCCACCCATTTTTCCCAAGAAAATTTAGGGGGCCAGACAAAAATACCACAATCTTTTAGGGGGGGCCAAGGAAAAAAAACATTAATTCAATATTTGCCAAGAATTTCTGATCTCTACAAAAGAGAACCATAGACGCTACCTGGGTGACAGATAAACTCAACATGTTTAGTTAAACTCCTTTAGCTGCCAAATTCGGTAATATTCACAGTGGTTTGTTTTATGCATCTATTGCAGTATCTTGTTCTCCTCCCTGATGCGCTATGAAATGTCCAGTATTTAGCATGTCAATACAAACCATACAGTGAACAGTCAGGGTTGTTTTTGTTGAAAAGAGATCTCAGATCAAGTCCAGACTAGAATTCATTATCAACAATAACAATGGTCATTTATGTTCACACTGGTATGTTGCTAAATACAGCATTGGGTGTTCTATGTAGTGATAGAATAACAAACAAATGCTGATACACAGAGATGAACATTGAACAAATGCTAAAAATTACAGCAAATGTCTTTTTAAGGTTGGGTTTACCGTGCAGCTTGTAAAGCAGTTGAAAGTTGCATGATAAAGAAGTGTTAATTTATGCAAATGTATGCAAATCACCCGATTTCTTGGCTTCTTTTGCCTCCCAATTTCAAAATTTCCAAAGAATTTAACTCCACTCCGGCTGGGTCAAATTTTCTGAAATTTCACATTATGTTTTTTAAATGCTATATAACACAACAACTATCAATTGGTTTTGTTTTGCAATAAAGCTCTTACATTTTTAATAAGAGGCATTTTGAATAAGAGGCATTTTAATTTTGCTGATCATGATTTTAATCAATTATTAGAGTGTCAGTCTTTAAACCCCTACAATTTTAAAATGAGGATGGATAATGCCAAATAAAATAGTTGTTTTTTCTACATGAATACTCTCCTTTCAAGTGAAATATTACATTTCAGAAAATACTGTCTAGATTTTGACTTAAATAAATTTTTATCATTAATACAAAAATTGAGGTTTTTTACCCCAAATATACACCCACTTCATCCTTCGAGTAAACTACTGCTACTGATACTCTTCTTTTCTGCTACTTTTTTCTATGTTTCATTCTCATCAATTTTACCCTTTCTAAATTTTTAAATGTTCTACATAACTTTTTACAGTGCTTACATCTACTATAAACTTTTTGAAAATAAATTTATGGCCGTCTCATCTTCAAGGTGTTTTTCAGCGAATAGTTTTTTTAAGTTGAAAATAAAAATATTATGTATTACTGTCAAAAATATATGGTGAAAAATTTACAAAAGGGTTGATTTTCCAGTAATCCTGTATGTGCATCCAGAAGATCATGTGGCACTGCACCAATGCTATGGTGTCGGATTGTTGAAATATTGTGTACACAAGAAATTTGCTGTAGTCCAAGAAGTGATCTCAGTGTGTATGAGGCTAGGAGAAATGTGGATAGGCTTACACATTGTGTATTGATGCTAATACTTATGTGTCCCATTCATTCTGATATGTATAATCAAAGATTTCACAGTGGCGGCTGGCAGAAAAGGCAAAAAAAACAAATTAACATGTATTGTTTCGTGTCATCTGAAAACATGCGTATCATGACTATTTTAAAATTAAAGTTTGTTAAAAAAATTTGAAATATGCATGCTCTGTCAATTTTGAAAAATACTGCTGACAAAATGTGAATTTTGACTTGCACAGGGTTGTCTGCATTTTAATATGAACATTGGATTGTGAATGGAATGAGCAGAATAAAATGTGAATTCATGTTTTGGATAAGGTGTTTTGTCCAAGAAATGTTCTAAAATATTCCTCAGCATTTTTGCTTTCAGTGGCAGCTACTTGGTTTTATGATAACCAAATTAGAAAAAAAGAGAAAATTAAAAACAAGTTGGCTTTCACCAATTTTAATTCCTAATGTTTAAAACTTTCACCGTGAGTCTGCAAATATTCAGCATCATCAGCAGTGTATGTTGCCCGATTCAGCTAGAACTGGACGCTGACACTGCTCGTTGCATCCGATGTCAACTTTCGTCGCAGTCACAGGAATCATCGCATTCTTGGTCTGCATCGTTGGAACACCCTGGTATGTTACAGCCCAATCTTCAGGAAAGAATATCTGACATACATTTATTCTGAGAAAGTGTCAACTTATTGCCTATGACAGAACACTAGGTTTATTTTATGAGTGGTGAAGTATATTTATCGAGCGTCTCGACTCCCGCTGAATCAAGCAAAGTGCACGCTTTTGCCGAAATGCAATGATTTGTGTACATCATACTTAAATGTGCTGTTTCGGAGATTTCTTTCATCATCGACCCCAACTTATTTCACCAAGAGATGCGCTACAAAAGCATACTTTATCTGTATGTAAGCTTATCGAAATTCGGATTTCGGTCTTTGAAACAAAGCGGACTGTTTTGAATTATAGTTTAGATACTAAAAAATAGGCACGGAATGCACCGACTTGGCGATTTTCTTATATGCTGGTTTAGAGGCCTCTTTACGCACTGCTAAAACAAACACCACGGCAACTTATTTTTGTTAACTGGGTCAAATTAATTGCAAAAAAGAAAGTAGATGAGCTTAGATTTGCTGCTTAAACCAACGGTATTACGATATCATATTACCCAAAATTAGTTCTGATCGTGTTAACAGTATTTAAGCATCGGTGGAATGATCTCCGCTCAAATTAGAATGGCGCACAGTGGCAAGTAATAATATAATTGTCATGTTAAATTATGTCAAACATGATTTGTCTTTACTATAAGTGATTAAGTGCGGGAGACCCCCATCAATCATATGGCCAAACATATATTTACCCAACAATTATTAAATACTACAGTTTTTATAAGTTTTACTTTTGTGCTCTTCAACGCCAATGTCTGTTTTTCAACCTACCATGTTGTCAATAGTAATTATTCAGCTAATCAATACAGCTTGCTTAACTGGTATGTTCACTTGTTTTGCGGGCAGTTTATTTCTGTCCAGACAAATTAAAAGTGAAATATCATTAAGGCAATACTGCATATTCATAACTATATCCTTTCAAACATTTAAATGTTTCAATTGATGTGAAGTAAAATATTCGTTGTCTGACAGACATGACATTAAGGAATGAAATTAAATTCACTGAAGGGAAATCAAACGGAAGTTTAAAAAGTGTACATACAGCTCTTTTCTGAAGTATTAAAACGTTATCAATATTCTTAACTGTTGTGTTTCCCGAAACTACACAGATATAATCAAGAATGCTCTGGATTAGACCATAATACAGTACTATACGCTGATCAAAAGGAATATAAGTACGAAGTTTACGTCAAGATCCAGTGCGCATACTCAATTACTTGCATAAATTATCAATATGAACATCCCAGGATAAGGTGTCATCTAAAGATATACCTAAAATCTCCCCTGAAATAACTTTTGGAATCTTGGTATCAGCTATCTCTACAGTCGGTGAAACATCAGATTTATTCAAATGATCAAACTTGAAAAGTGAAGTTACCAAATGCACTTCGTTTTCTTGCGTTTATACGCATATGGTTATTGATTATCCAATTAAAAATTGAGACAATATCATAATTTACAAAATAATAGACTTCACTTATACACTTTCCCTTCGTAAGTAGTGTCTGATCATCAGCATACATATGGAGGGTAGAGGAATAAACAGACAATGGCATATCATTAATAAAACTCAAGAAAAGTAAAGGTCCTAAAATAGACCCTTGCGGCACACACACGACAAATGGTCGATCTACTACCCATGTAATCCACAATCTGTTGACGATTTGAGACATAACGTCTAAACCAGTTATTCACTCAATCAGATAGCCCATTAACGTGTAGTTTAGCTAGTTTAGCTTTTCCAAGGTTTGTCTCAACACTTTTGGTGAAGGTTAGATTGAACCAGATGATGTTACGTTGTCTCTGCCTTCTTGCCTGACCTTTAAATTCATTTTACTCTGTGTATTTTATCTCTTCGTCGTAGCCGCTGGCCTTGAACGCGTTGTTGTAGATAGGTACTACTTTGTGTAAGATCTGTTCATCGCTTGAGAACGCCGATATACGCTTGCTGATCGCGGACGGTAGGTTTTGGTGATCGCGGGGGTGGGATGGGGGTGGGTAGTTGGACTGTTTGTGAATATATACAATTAGGTCGTTCGGCTTTCTATACGGAGAGTACTTCCCATCTGAGAGTTTCAATGTTAGTTCTAAGTAGTCAACTATTTTAAGTTCGCCTCGATAATTGTTTTCAGTCCTAAGTAGTCAACTATTTTAAGTTCGCCTCGATAATTGTTTTCAGTCCTATATCGCGGAAAAGTGATGCAATGTCTTTCTTTACTCTCTCTGCCTTGTTACCAGAGATATTTTTGAAGACAACGAGGTCGTCGTCTCTGTAAAAACCGATATGGATTTTGTCGTATTTTTCTGTAAGAATGTTTAGGATGTAGAGACCTACCAGTTCACATATTTTGGCACTCTCAAGCGATGAACAGATCTTCAACAAATCTTATTTCAATGATATAAACACACTGGACAAGATTTTTGTGAGAAGAGCTAAACAGATCTGAACACATTTTGAGCATGCAAAGGGAAAGCAAGACAGGAAGATAAAAGAGTCGTCAGTGTTAATCTACATCCGGCATATTCGAAGATTTGTGATGTATCTCTTGTGTCTTTACCTTCCTCAGAAATCCCTTTAAATTTGCTGCATTGAACATACAGTCTTCATCGTTTGCGGGGAAAAAAACCAATTTTTTATTACGCATCGATTAAACAAGGCAACTTCTAAATGTCAGTTATTCGTGTATTTTTGTTCGGATCAATTTATTACAAACAAAATATCATCTTTCTCTTTTCCGCCATGAGATGTTGACCGTTGATAAGTAAAAATGAGAAAATGATTTCTTTGCCATTGTGTATTACAGAAGTTTGAGGCTTGAAATTTCCAAACGAATCTTTAAACTCTTGTTTTTCTTGACGAAGACATTGAAAACACGATTGGAACTTATTTGGGATAATTTGGTGGTGAAGTAAGGCCAATTTAATCTACAAATATAATCTCATCTGCTTTTTTTACATTACACACTTGTTTTTATGTGTAATTTGCAATATTGTAACATTCAGCTATACATCACCTAACACTTTTGAGAAATATGAAAAATATGAAAATCCAACTATCCCAAATTAGTTCCAATCGTGTACCAGGAGGCTTTGTGCAACATATTAGATTTGAAAAGGCCAGAACAACAAAGTCACCAATACTTGAAGTTTCAGATTCCTTGTTCGAATTCACTTTAATATCACCAAGAATGAGAGCTGGCACCTAAAATCGTTTGAAAAGAAATTACTATGCTTAGTTCTATATTCTCGTTTTTTAGTCTGCACTGCAGATTCAGCACATCATACAAACCGTCAAGGCTCGGAATCAAATTAAACAGTAATGAGCTGATGCTGTAACGCATACAATAACCTGAATTTGTGACGAGTCAGAAATCTTTCACGTTCATTTTGGAAGGAACATCATTAATGTGATCAATTACTTACTCAGGATCATCGACGCAAGAATAATCGAGTCGAAGACTGTCGATCTCTTTAGTTAAATCTAAGACTGCCGTTGGAGCAGTTTTCTCTGAAAATGCAAAGCAAGACATCGGCCATAATATGATGTTACAATAAGTAATGATTTTAGTACTGACATATTTCAAGTCATAAAGGTTTAACATTCGAATTTTTATCACCCTTTTATCCATTGATGTCATGTTCTCCAACGATACTATACCACTTACAAAAATGATTTTCTTTGTCCTTATCACTATACAGATGCAAACGAACGAACGGAATAATGAATACATCCGGATCTGTGAGAAGTTGAAACTAAAAGAGGAAAACGCTCGCAAGATTGAACGTTGGGGCCGTTCGTCGTCAGATGTACATACATGCAGAATGAATAGGAAATGCTGACCTTCTTAAGTGAACTGCCAAATCAATTCAACCGAATTACATGCGTCGTGATGGCATATGATACTAACTGGAAACATATTTAAATATTACTTGTCAGTTTTGTCAAGGAGAATAATTCTTACAACGTTTACTTTTCCATGAAGGTTAGGCAGTTCGCAGCACGGCTGTAGGCAAGTTGTTAAAAAGTTCAAAAAGGTAACCAAATTGACAGAGAGACGGTTCATGTTTGAGGAAGCTTAGACACTACTCGGCGACATTTCACTTTTCGATTCTCGTGAACGAGCTGGACATGAAATTAAGCCAAATTATATTGCCGAGCGAACAAGACCTAACATACTCTTGCCCAACTCAAGTGATTTTGTTTATTTAGTGCTGTGTGGTGTGTCCTTTTGCGGGGGCAAGGGTTACATGATGAACTTGGTCACAAATCGCAAAAACTAAGCCGTGGCAGAGACAAGGAGACTTGTCTGTGGCGTAGTTAAAGGTTGTGAAAAGAGTCAGTTCTTGCATAGACGTCGATAGGTCCATGATTTTTGCCAAATTAGTTAAGTATCACTGAAATGTGCGAAGAGCCTATTTAGTCCTGTTTTGCATTGTTCTAAGTTGACCTCGCCAGAGTTGTAATCCCTTTCTCTCTTCTTTGTAGCATTTCGTAAAATGTAAAGATGTGGTTTATTTCAGGCATTGTCTTGATATCTGGTTATCGTTCAAAAACTCCTTTGCTTGCAAAGGCCCTTATGACTTAAACGAGGAAAGCTATTCCATATACGTTAAATGACACCCTTCAAGAAATACCCACTAACAAGATACGAAACCAAGAAACAAACATTATTTTACACCAGTCCTCCTATTATATATTATATTAATTAATTTATTTCCCTTCAGTTGTATGAAAAAAAGCAAGGAAACATCTAACCGGGTAAGAGACTCAGTAAATATACTCCCGTCGTAGCGTATGTGTGAGTTGAAAATACCATCGAGAAATGGGATGTTTGAAAGTAATCGAGATACAAACTATAAGCTGTTGACTCATATTAATTAGCTCTTCATTATATTCATCAGCGAAGCGAGCAATAGCTTTTCATCATGATAATCACGGTCAGGTTCATGAATTTGCATTGACAACGCGATTGGAACTTATTTTGGATAATTGGATTTTTATATTTTTAAATTTCTCAAAAGAATTAGGTGCCATATAGTTGAATGTTGCAATAATACAAATTGCTCATAAAAACAAATGTGTAATGTAAAAAGAAAAGCAGATGAGATTACATTTGTAGCTTAGATCGACATTACTTCACCATCCAATTATCCCAAATTAGTTCCAATCGTGTTTGAGAATATCGAGAGTAGATGATCGAAATTCTAGTAAACACGTTTAAGGCGGCTCTGAATTTCATTCTGTCAAAATATCTCACTCACAGCGAGGAAATCAAATCAAAGTACAGTATTTATTTATTATTTATTTATTTATTATTATTCATTCTGACATCCAACAGGCATAGCCCAATAACTGGATGCAAACAGAGAAAAATTAAAACATGAAAAAGACAAATTACAACATGCAGAAACTAATTTAAAAAAAGGCACTAAACAAGTAACAACAGAGACTGACAAACATCAAAAACTCTCGGTAGTAAAATGACTATCAGCAAGAGATAATAAAACAGATGACACTTGTGTTTTAAAAGCACTAAGACTGGTAAACAAATCAATATCAAAACGATAGACACTATTTAAGCAAATTACTAATAAAAACAAGTGTGTAATGTAAAAAGAAAAGCAGATGAGATTACATTTGTAGCTTAGATCGACATTACTTCACCATCCAATTATCCCAAATTAACTGTGATGGTTTGTTGAAATGACTCTTTCAGACACTTTTATGATCAGGAATAGAACTCATTAACAGTCCTGCAATAAACTACTCAAGATCGTGATATTTAATAACCCTTGGAGACACGATCACCGGTTGCCTGCCGGATGACCTGTCATGGTCTGGAAGGCAGAAAGAATTGGATTATAACTTTGATTTCGGTCTACTTCAACCGGAAGACCATTGTGTTGACTTTGATGCCTGCATGACGTGTGACGATTATGTGACGTCGTCAGAGGCAGTTTTGTTGGCGCCAGGTATCAGTTAGTGTAGGTATAGTTCTCGATGGAGCTGGTGTTAACTTTATGCTGGCGTTTTTCTGTTTCATAGCTCCTGTTTGCACACATTGATCTAACATGGCAAACTCACCTGCAAACACTCCGCGCCCTCGTTCAGCCAACTTTGCAACGTCTCGGGGATATTTATTGCCTTTGTATCATTTTTGAAATGTATAGATCGCCACGCAATCATCAGAAGTTGTGTCAGTAATGCTGAGCGGAGGACGGGATGGCGGAGCCTACCGGGAAGACAGACAAGCAACATTTTTCTATTTTGAAAGAAGGCGAGAGAGAGAGTGAAATTATCGCCGTTTTCCCGTTACCGTAAGTTATGGAAGTGATGAAATAAATAGCATGTATTACAACCCCTTCTCCTACATAATTATATTCTTATGGAAAATTAAAAGCGTGTATCCGTCTGATCGTCATATCTCATCTTCACGTCCCTTTCACAACAAATTTATCACGAGTTTTAGTCAAGTGCATGTTTTGGTGGTTTGCGAGAGTAATTTCATCTCTCGACTTTTGATGATCTCAATGAAAGAAAGTTTGTTTTCACGCATCAAATGATTTTGGGTGAGACGTTTATTTTGAATATTCATGTCTGATCTCATGCTAAAAGCCAAAGTATGGTCGAGGACAAAACAAGCATTTAGTAGCTTTACAAGCCTTCTATTTATTTTAGAACTTGCAGTGAATTAGATACAATAAGATGACTTGACTAAGCCCAGCTCTACTATGTTAAATTAAGACAAAGAGTTGGTATACCATAGAGATATCACTGTTCAAAAGGCAAGTAAATTCGATTCGTACGTCTAAGGTCATACCACGGGAATTTCAGATTATAGTTAAATGTAAGAATTCAATAATAGTTTGATATTTGACAAACATTATCCCAAGCTTAATGATCAAGCCTACAATTCGTGTAAAAAGGTAACTTAATTTTTCTACTTTTTTTCTGATACACACCTATGATAGTCATCGTAGTATTATTTGTTCAGGCAGTTCATTTGTTTATTATATATAAACATAGCCCTTCCAACTGTATTTTTCATAATGGAATCAGATACAGTGACTAATATTTTTATGGCATGTATATGCTATATTTTGGTAATTTTGTAAAAATTTGATAACAATAGTGATGCGTTTAAGACCTTGTGCTGCCCGAGTCATGCGTTACACTCTTAGTATCATAGTAGCCTGGACTTTATCTTCCAGTGTTATTGTTTGTTCGGTTCTCTTTGGAGGGGTGTCGAATTGGTATATTTAGTGCAGATGGATTCTACTATGTGTGTTGTGTCTCAATTGCGACACTAAACAGGTTTCACAACAACTATGTCAACCTCATCGCAGGTCATATAACGTCTTCCCTTCTCTTCGCGAGAATTTTCCGTTACAAAATCTAGGACTTTCGTCAATAAGGCCTTGGGAGCGTTCACGCGGAAGTCTCTCCGTTCCACAAGAAAATTAAGAACCACGTTGCCCTCCGTTGACTTCTCTTCAAATACGCCAGTTATATTATTGAGGGCCCTGCGCATATACATTTGATAAGACAGTCCCTTTGTTTTCATGTACGAAGTAACATCGTTGGAAATTACAAGGTTTGTTGGATTTCCTTCCCACTCCCTGTATTTAATAAACAGCTTACCGCAATCACCTGTAGTAAAAAGTGATAAAAAATTCAAGGTAAATACGCGAATGGAGTTAATGTCATATATATATAATATATATATATATATATATATATATATATATATATATATATATATATATATATATATATATATATATATATATATATATAGATATATATATATAGATAGATAGATAGATAGATAGATAGATAGATAGATAGATAGATAGATAGATAGATAGATAGATAGATAGATAGATAGATAGATACATAGATAACCGGGAGGGCACATTGTATACATTATATATATATATATATATATATATATATATATATATATATATATATATATATATATATATACACAAACAAACACACACAGGTATAGGCTAACAGCACATAATGATCGAACTATATCTGGCACTAAAAATCTAAGGACAAACCATTCAATATTTCGTTGACAATCCTATCAGATTTAAGCAGTCACTTCAATTTGTCTAAGGAATTCAATATTTGCTTTACTGAGTAACCAAGAAGCTATTTATGCCGAATTTAGATAAGTTCGTCTCTTTAACAGCGAAGCATAACTTATAAGTTCGGTTCAGCCAACCTCAATGTGATAAAAATCGTGTAGCGATCCTGTCTGTTTTGCTCTACATTAGAAAACACAATCAATACCGATAACAATATCCTTAATGTCAAGGAAAATATGTAAATGTCCAGAACAACATGCCTAATGCCCCTTCACCTGAGTTTACACTGGGCTAAATGCTTGATATACAACAATATATTACACATATACTGATTCCGTACATGTGTCAAATACGTTGTGTATACACTTATATATGCTTATTAAATGCGTAAGTCAAGTGTTCACTTTGTGTGCAAAGATACGTATTATGTATACTCTTGATCTGCATAGATATACAATACGCATATCAATTGCAACGTATTGAAATGTACCATATACAAAGATATACGTTCCATATACAATCAATATTGTGTTTCATACACGTCAATACACGTAAATATACAGCACGTATATCAGGCATTTTGTCTAATTAATCTAGAATGCTATTCAGGTCATTCTCCTCCATTACCTGGAATTCAGTCAATTGTGTTTACTACATGTGAAGATATTTAAGAAAAGTAATTAGCATATCGATAGATGTTCCATATTGTTCTTATATTCTCTAGATCGATTCATTCAGTATAAATAGGGGCGGCACGGTTGTTCAGGGAGACTTTTTCCGGATCATGGTATAACGGTGATTACTTCAAGATATCCACACACACGCTGTATTCATTCTTTGAACTTTGCACGGACCAACCTCAAGCCTAAACGACTTCTCACTAATCAGTCTGTCTGACGTAACTCTAGAGCGTTGTGCCGTCCCGGCTGAGATAAGTAGCCTATAAACTTTACAGTTCGCACTTTACCCCTTGACTCAGTGATCAGTTTTATTTTATTTCAATAAATTTTATTTTAAAGAAAATCGCTGACTTGAGCATTTTTGATACGTTACACTAGAACAGCATATTACATGTCTAGGACAGCACAGTTAATGCCTAAGACAGTATACTAAATACCTAGGATAATATGTTTAATGCCTAGGACAACATAAGTAAAGCCAAGGACAATAATATAATGCTGGTGCATGATGCCAAATGCCTGGGAGAACATTGCAAATACCTTAAAAGATATATTAAATGCAAATCACAACATGGTAATACTCATGACAATATTTTGTTAGGCCAATTATCTACCACGGCTAAAGCAAGTCGACTCTGTCTATTACAAAGTGCATACATATTCTCGTTAAATACCTTTGTGTGGTGCTCTAGCATTTTAATAGAAGGGATCAAAGTTTTACTCTATTACCAATGCAATCTAATTTTTGCTTCTGTTATCATTGCAATCAAGGTAAAATACATCTTGGACTTTGGATAAAATGTTAAGCGACCGTGTGCTCTGAAAAACTTCATTCAGGAAATGTATAATATATGAGTTTTATTTATTTCAGTGAATTCACAGCTTTTTTGCGACTTGACTATTTGAAAGTGGTACTCACTGTCTCCGCTAGCGATTGTGTTTATCATCACTCCCCCCGGCAACACGAGGTCGTAAAATTGGTCGACTGCCCATGACCAGTCTTCAAAGTAATACACACCGTGTACGCACATCAGGAAATGGAATTTAGTTTCGTAGTCATTCTCTTGTCTTTTAGCCATGTATCCCTCGAAAGTGTCCTCAAACCACTGGAATGTGACATTAGGATGTTCCGTGGCAATGTCTCTCGCACTGCCTCTGAACTTGTCAAGCTGGATTTTGGCGGGCTCGACAACGTCGACCTTTAGCTTTGAATTAGGGAACAGTTTTACCAATATCTCGATGACATTTTGTTCTGAATTACCTATAAGAGGACGCGATAGAGAAATGAAAGAGTTTAAAATTTGACCTTGATCATTGGACGTGTACATATATCGCTTAATCTCTCTAGACTCACGCGAGCCCGAGTTGTCTCTCTCTTTAAAACATATCAAAATGACTCAATCAGTTATCAATTAGAATCAATTAGACCCAATAAATTGTTTAGAAATTACGGACGGCATCGAGACCACGTGAGCCCGAGTCTCTTTAAAACATATCAAAACGATTATAATCCTAAAAATATACCTGGCAATGTTGAAAATGCTCAAAAATCGAAGAGTTGAAATAACTAATTTAAATGGTTAACGTCAAACACTGTGCATAGCAATCACTGAAGGCTGGGATATATATAGCAAAAATGGGTTTAAATCAGCAAGAAACAACAGCCGCTTATCTATTTTTGGATTTCGCTGATTGTTTGCTTTGTTATTTGGCATATAAAAAGGAAACTGAAAAAAAATGTTTTATGGACATATTTACTTTATCCAGCTGGTATTTCTACTGCTAAGGCTTATTAAAGCTTCAACTTTCATGATTACTCGGCTAAACCTAAATCCGCAATACTTACCATGAATTGATTTAGCGTCAATGATGTGTATTTCTAGAATATTTAAAAATGTGAAAGCTCCTTGAAATTCACTTTGCTTACGTGAACGCGAATAATATTCAATACAAACCCTTTCCTTTGATGCATTATGTTGCAATTTACTCACTACGACGTTCATTGTTGCACGACCAACATCGTCATCGAGCAAGAAATACCACCAGTACATAAATGTTCAAAACAGCACATTATGGGTATTTCATGTTTTAGCACTGAACATTTGTTTCGTTTCGGAACAAAGCATGGGAGTACAGTTCTACTTTTCAGGCATATGAACGAGAAACAGTCTGAAATCTCTGAATACTGAATTAAACACTGGCCAACACGTACTTTACCCAATTCATAATTCCCATTTGTAATTTGAACATAGGATCCATTTTTTCAATTTTAATCGATTGATCATGTGTATCAATCATAAATAAGTAAAAATTGCCCATATTTCGACCGCCATGGTTTGATTTTAGGCTTAAATAATGGTTGACCCCATAATGTCACTGATTCAAAGATACTGACCAAAGTACACGAGAGTTTCAATATTGACTTGACGTTTTCAACGCAATTGTATTTAGCTATTTTGAGTGCCTGTCAACAGAATCTGCTACAGATTTGTGAATACATGGAATTCAAGTCCTGATTCCCAGTGAATATTCTTCAATGTATTACTTTTAATTGCATTTGACAACGATGAAAGTCCACAGAACGCTAGAGATTGGTTTCTGGTACAATGTGTACATGTCTTTACATCGGTAGCCTTTTCTTCACCGAATCAGTTTATTAGAACAGCGATCGTTGTATATAGTGCGTTAAAGTTTTGCAAAATATATCAAAGGAGAGGTTTATTATGAATACTGTTAGCGTTATTTTCATTTCTTGTAAAGTTTGTCTTATTACCCTGGCACTGTCACATGCCAAACTATTTTTAATATAATACTATAAAGGCAGTAAATGTGGCATGAAATGAAGTATGCTATTTGTACTTAACCACCAATTACTATATATAGAGTCATGTTATGATCTTCAATTGAACTACGAGTCCTCATTTCTCTTTATGAATATCCAAATTATACTCATCTACCTTGTCCTGTTGCTACTGTCAGCATCCTGATATCATCCTTATCTTTAACCACTGCCCTCTCAGACAAACCCTTGATGATGCTCTCCCATTCTGCCTTCCATTGTTCATCAAACACAGTGGTCAATCTCTGTTTGTAAAGTTCGAATGTCTTGAAATAGTATTCCACGTCGCTGTATATGTTTTTCAGGGAAGACGCCATTCTCAGAGTGCTAGTTAAAAACAAATTCCAAAGGCACAGAATATAACCGTAGAAGTTTTTGCAGTTTCCAAAATAAACGTAAATCTATGTAACCTCCAGTAGGAAAAGGTAGGACATAGTCTCAGTGCGGGAAAAGACACATTTACTTAACTCTTCATCATAATCATTTGTTCATTGTGGATATTTCTACCTGAATGTTTATTGCCTTGTCAAAGTGAGAAATCACGTACATTACGCGTCATAAATAATTTACAAACGATAATATTACTGCTTTTAAGCGATATGTTACTTAAACTTGTCATATTTACATCAACCAGTTGCACACTATAGTTAATAAATAACAAGTATATAGCAGTTTTCGATTGATAATCGCACCATTTATAGCTGTCAATTGTATAGCTGTCATTTGCTTCAACAGCGTATCTATACGCGTCAGAGCTAGACCTTCGAGATTAGCTGTGAACGATTTGAGTTATCCCCTATTTGAAATCACTTTCCCACTATTAATTCAAACTTTATGCTCATCATCTAGCTTGATCACTGAAAGTTGCAATTTCACATTGAAAGTCACACCTTGTATGCGATGTTACTTATGATTGATGTTACTTATAAAAGTCAGCAAAACCTCTAATTCTATGTCTGAATATATTATAAACGGCATCATTTAACAAATATATTGTCTCTTAATTTGCAACTGTACTTGGGATTTTTTGGAAGTATATGATGGTGATATAAATTTTTGCATGACTAAATTGCGATTACCTGACCTTTTTAAGTCCAACTTTTCCAAACGTAGCTGGAAAAGCAAATACCATTGAAAACAAAATGACAAACACAAAGAAGTCCTGACAGAGTACAGAGGAAGCACTTAAGCTTTGAAGGACTGTACACGTCATTTCAGCTGCGAGTTGACTTCAAAAACGTAGCGGCTCAAATCGGCCACTTATTAAAGGTATACAGGACAAGCAGCTTGTTGTGAAATAAGTCTGTGTAGCATCAACACCGTGTATGAATTAACACAACTACCGAGAGGTATTTCATGTGATTCAGCTGAAAATAGAGTGCATTTGTATAGCCTTCTAATTTCACAGACTTTAATCCTTCTAGGAACATACAAACTAAGTTTCAAAGCAATTGGAGAAACGGTTTCAGAGAAGATTATTGTTTGACCAAAGGGGAACCTGACCCGAAAATACAAATATTCAGCTTAGATTTATCATGCACTCAGAAATCCCAACTTTGCTCTTTTTATTCACTCTTTAAGTTGCATTTTGATTTTTCTACCATGCAATGTGAAGAGAAATGACGCAAGATGCTACAGTAACCCAGAGTTCTTTCGATAGCAATATCCCGCGGTACATAGCAAGTTTCATCAACTTTGTTGATGTCAATTCAGATATATATCCCAAATTAAAAAATTTAATTAAATATGCAAATTAGCATTAATCTTTCATGTCAACCCTTAATACCTTTCATAGCTGATATACCTTGGTGTGATCAATATTTGTTGCAGATCCCATCAAATTGTGTGCAGTCGTCCTTAATGTATATCCGTTCTTTTCTCAAATCATAAATTATGCAAATTAGCAGAAAGTAAGCAAGCCACACCCACCAAATACAAAACGTTCTTACCATTTGAAAACTGAATTATTTGTGTACCAGATTTGATTCTGATTTGATGAGCCACAGACGGTCAGAAAGACACAGAGACATCGCTGCGACATTAGCTCAACGCTGTAAACACGTGAAAACACTTAGAAATCAACCATGGTCGAAAGAGAGGCTAGCATAAACATGTAATTCATCAAACAAATTTCAGAACAAACTTACAAGAGTAAATGAAGTGAAGTAAAAACAACAAACAAAACAAAAAATAAATCGCCAAACGGAGTCAAAGTGCGATACAAACATCGATATACCTGGTGCTTCTTTTCTTGAATAAGAGGAACACTGAATTCACAGAAAATATCAAAAACGTAAACACAAACAGGTGAAAGAATACACCTTGCGACTGATGAGAAACCACATTCAAAATGTAAGCACAAATGACCACCCTATTAACATTTTACACACTTTAGGTCGAAATCAGCTTTCCAACACTAACAAACACAAATATTACACATTAAATATTTCCTACACAAACACTATTGCAACAAACAAAATATTAGATCGTTAGTTCGGGAGCCGCTTTAACATTTTTATTCTCTTTGTGAGTGTGTGGTGCTTAATGATCAATTACACTCGTGGCCGCTTAACAGTTGATAAAAGCCAACTTGTACAGTCAGAAATTCTGTTTCTACAAAGGCAAATCCAGCTCTATCTGGGGGTATAAATGAGAGTGTACGATTGGCTACCTGTGTTCAAGATTGAGATACAATATAACATTACTATGCATTGGTCCATGTGCAAGTCTTGTTAAGACAACTTATTTGTAATATCTATACCACTAATCAAAGGGAAAAACATATGTTATTGTATCTTACAGACTATCGTCTATAGACCAAATATGAATCTAATATCACTGTGTCCTGTTAGTTTAATGAAAGTCAGTGCAGTTGATTTCAATTTCCCAAGACACACTGTCTGCATTACACACACACGTTTGCGTGATTCAATAGCAGTGCAGTGATCTCATAAAAGTGTGTTGCCTCAGTATACTACTTTTCACGTACAGCCTTTAATGAAAGGAATTGGTATCATTTGTCTTAATTTTTAACACAGGGTGCCAATCATTGGCTCTTATTTACAACCCTTGGCATGGTCTGTTTTGTCTGTATACAAGCAGAATTTCTCACTGTATCAAGTAGGTTCAATCAACAGTAAAGTGGCCATGGGTGTACTTATTTGTAGCTGTGGAAACGCAGCTGTCGGTGGTGGGGTAGGCTGTGTCTGTGCGAGTCATCGAAAGGTCAACCCGGCTGTCCGATTCATCGAAGGCAACTCGCTGTCCGTTCACGTGCTTAAGCGAGACCCAGCTGCAGTTTCACACAAATTTACTTTATCGATCAAGTACACTGATATATCACAATGTGGACTTCAAGGGCGCCTTCTCTATGCATGACGTGGTTCTCTACTGTGGCGATGACCCTTAACCCGAGCGCGATCAATAAACGGCAATGCAACGCTGCGATATCAAAGCTACTGTCAAGGTACATCAGGCAAAATGCTTGGTCATGATATACATCAATATACACATAGATAGGTTTAGAAGGCCATTCAGCCGGTACTCTTTGTCTTCTAATTATCTGTACCCAAAATATACCGACGTTTCGACAACACACAAGTTGCCTTCTTAACGGTAAAAACTGACAAATAAAAGTGAGCACATACAAAAGTAAAAATCGGGTTGGTAAAAGGTAAACTAGGGATTGAATAGAAATCAAATGAAAATTACAATGCTAATGAAAACTGGAACTACAGCAAGCCAATAAACCTATACTACAGTAGTATAAAACGAAATTATGATATATAAGCATTGAAAAGCGCTATTACTAAAAATTAAAAGATCAGTTAACTGTTTGAAACAAGAAATATGGTGAAAACAAAGGTACAATGGAATGAAACTGACCTGGGTACGGAGAGTAGAATTATACAGGCTGAAGTGGAGGGTTGGAATGAAGAAGTTCAAGGTGGAGGGACTCCTTAGACGAAAAGAAATAGTCAATACTAAGGGGTCCCCTAAGGGTTGGAAAAAGGGAAGAGTTGAAAACGTGGGGAAGTTGGTTTCTCTTCTCTTTGGTTAATGCCCTTGGGTGTGAGTGAGTCAATTTCTGCAATGTATTTTTGTTCACGTAGTCTTCTTTTGTGGGTATTCGTGTGTTCGTCTCTGTTTTTTAACGAAACCTAACCGATAATCTTAAACTCATTTCATAACTGTTAATTAGGTGTAATGTCCAAGTTCGATGAAACTTGAAAATAAATAAAGGTATTGTGAGTCTTCAATCAAATGTGGTTCTGTGTTCTCTCAATCTCTGACAATAACATGACTCTCAGAAATCAATTATGGCTTCCAATATCTTGAAACACATTATGTATTCATGTTGAGACTATAAATTTCATCAGCTTAACCGTCTTTTTCCTCACGGGAAACTGCCTTTTAAACTTGAAAGGCACTATAAGAAGAATGGTGTAATACCAAGACAACATGGTTTGAAAGGGAGAAAACCAGTCAATACATACACCTTTCAGGTAAAGATTGAGTACAATACTTTCTTGGATCCAGTCACTTATTTTTCACCAGTAAATATTTTCTGTTATAAGTTTCTATGGTTGTAAATTGCTTAGACTTCTTCAAGACAAATTTGAACATGGGGGACTTTCAGTTGACTTAACAATTCAAACCTGGATTTAAATACCACTGGAA
The DNA here is from genome assembly GCF_041260155.1 of Ptychodera flava. Lineage (NCBI taxonomy): Eukaryota > Metazoa > Hemichordata > Enteropneusta > Ptychoderidae > Ptychodera > Ptychodera flava. Next base: position 31,139,450 of record NC_091928.1, read on the forward strand.
ATGTTGAAAGTTGAGTGGGTAGGGTGAGAAAATAACTTTTGTCAGTAGTTCGGTTTTTTTAAATATTCACTCATTCTACAATTTGATATATTGAAAAATGTTAAAACTGTCTTCTTATAAGTCATCTACTTTATATCTAAAATTACTGTTATAGGTAACGTCAAATTCCATTTTTTTACATAGCCATAACAAATAAGGCAATGCTGTGTATGAATTCTGTTTTACTTGCTGTTGTTTCATTTCAGAAATATGAAATAGACTTTTAAAAGAAAAGATATTGAGACTGTATAGCTGTAACAGTCATATTTTGAAGGGTATCGCAAAATCACTGTATAGCCGACTAGCATGCATTTTGTTAAATCTGTCTTCTTACAAGTCATCTGATGAGCTTATCTTTTAGCTTAACCTGGTTCGTTTCATATCCTTAGAAAGGTAATTAACTAGTTCTTAAAATGATCCATTGTAATATGCAATATCTTGTATGGTTGACATGGAATATGGCCAAACCTTACCCCTTTCCCCCAAGTTTATATCGAACATTACTGTTATAGCTACCATAAAATTCTGCCAATTCAACCTAGATACAACAAAAAGGCAATGCTGTGTGTAAAAATCAGTTTTATTTGATACAGGGACATGTCAGAAATATTAAATAGAATTTAGAACAGAAAAAATATCAGGATTCTATAGCTGTAACAGTCATATTTTGAAGGGTACCGCAAAGTCCCAGCATTGCTGACTCGCATGCATTTTTGTTAAATCTGTCTTCTTATAGGTCATCTACTGAGCTTGTTTTTGTATATAACCTGGCTTGTTAGGTATCATTAGAAAGGTAATTAACTAATCTTTAAAATGACATATTATTATACGCAATATCTTATTTTCATGAAGTAGTACCAAAGCTTACCCCATACCCCAAATTGTACACAGCAAATTACAGCGAATCTCAGACTCTACAAATTCTTTACAATTTATTAACTGTTTATACAAAAGAAAATGCTTGTATAAAATATGTATTTTTGTTACAGAAGTATGTCATAAATATGAAATAAACTTTTAACAGGAATATGATATCATTTAGTAGCCATCTGTGATTATATTTGGAAGGATACCAAGGTATCATGGCAAATTTGATGCAACACATACATTTTCCATGTCTGGGTTACCCTCCAAAAATGATCCGAATGGCTACTAAATCATATTGTCTTCCGTTAAAAGTTTATTTTATATTTGTGACATACGTTTTAACAAACAAATCAGATGTCATACAAGCATTGCCGTTTACATTAGGTGGTAGAATTTAAGATAAGCCGTAATTTGCGATTTTAACTTTTGGGGTATTGACTAAAGTTTGACCCTATTTCATGAAAACTATAGAGGACATTGCATATTACAATATGTCACATTTAAGAGGAATAAATTGCCCTAGGGTTTGTATAAGTTAGGCTAAGTAGATTGCTGACAAGAAGACTGATTTAACAAAAATGCTCGTTGTTCGCAAAATCGTGACTTTACAGTACCCTTCAAAACATGACTGTAACAGCTATTGCATCCCAATAGTTTTTATGTTAAAAGTATATAGCATATTTGTACTAAGCAGATGATGACTTACAAAAAGACAGATTTGACGAACATGCATGTTGATCGTGATTTTGCGATACCCTTCAAAGCATGTCCGTAACAGCTATTGCATCTCTATATTTTTTCTGTTCAAATTCCACTTCGTACTCTAGGGATCCCAAGGCTTCTGAAAAATAGAGGTTTTTATCCTGTTGGATGGGGGTGCACGTAGGCCCCCTCTAGCCTACTGCCTATGTGGTCGATTTGATTAAAAATTTCTGAGATTTAGTTCCCTTTTCGTTTCCCCAATGTACTGTTTTGTACACTTTTGGCAAGTGATAATGTAATGAGGTTGCGGGCGTTGCCTGAGATTTTACTTATGATTTTATGGGTTTTGCCCGTAATTGTATTTGTTTCTGTAATAAATTAGCGAATAATGGTTGCAGTTGCCGCAGCGTTTAGATTCACCTGCTGTGGGTTGATGTGATTGTTGTTTGACATGTGCTCTCACGAGAATTTTTTTTCGATTTTGAGGTTGTTTGAAGGCTGTTATCGGTATGGAATCACTTTGCTTATTTCTGAATCATCATTTTATTAATATTGTACAATGAAGATCCAAAGACGAATCATCATATATTCCACTACAAGGTCAAATAACAAAATAATAACAAAGTTTTTCATCGACAGATATATAATGATGATGAATATTTTCATATCTTTCATACCTACCATAGCAACGTATTAGTGTAGACAGTCTACGATACTTAACTGCCATAATAAATAACACAGATATTCATTTTCCTGTTATGCAATCTAATATAATAATATAATGCTACTTAGAGACGTTTCAACATACGTGTATTTGGATGTAAAGATTAACATCCTTGCCCCATTATAGGATCTAAAATGATGAACAAACTCAACTGAACTTTGACTTCTGATAACGGCAAAGCATAAACAGCACCAAGGCTTCATGCGAGAGCTTAATACTTTCATGTTTACATAGAAGAAACAAAGAGAACGTAAATATTTTGCATGAATGATGTTTTTATAGTTCTGAATTATTGTAGACATTAACCCATGTTATCAACAATGTTAACTTTGCAGGATAGGTGTGTACACCATAAGCTTGGTAAATATTTTACATTGGGTAAATTGACAAAGTGATATATGACACGAATGATATATATAGACACGAAGGCATTCATCAGCCTCTGTGCGAGTAGTAAGTGATATTAAGTAAATTGCGTATACCGTAGTAGGCTATATAAGTCATATATGCTCATATTCTTTCGACAAAGCCATGCGTCAATCAAATAAAAATCCCTGTATAGCCAGGTAAGAATCTGTAGCTAGAAATTAAAAGGGTTGCACTTTCGCCCAATCTTTCCGTGAAAGACCTTTAGAGTATTCCCTTTAAAGTCAAAATTGCAAATAATCGATGTCCGTGAAAATTTTGGTACAAGAGAGAAAACATTAACCTATATTTCTAGACACTTGAAATTCAGAATGGCCGCCATTTCTTTGTTAACTATTTGTTGGGGAAATTAAACTTTTGGTTGCCACAAAAATAAATAATTAATAAATGATCAAAGAAAATACTCGGGCAAATTGCCAACTTAATCAACTTTTGATAAACAAAAGTATATTTCCGCCAACCTAATCTTGTTCTGTCGTTTTTGAGTAGCCATTTTACAAATTTTAAAGTGGTTTTACCGACGGATTGTGTAATATCTTTTTCTATTCCTGCCCCTTTGCTCATATTATAAAGCTGACATTCCTACGCTGTGTTCCTGGCAGAAAACATGAGGAAAAAGTGATAATGGTTTTGAAGAACCACCGCCAGTGGTCTGTAATAATTAACGGGAAGACAAAAAGCACATGTAGATGGTAAAGCATACGGCCAGTGATTATTTTTTATTGTTTAACATGTCTCAATATACCGTCCAATGTTTGTGAGTTTCCTCAAAAGCGAAGTATTGAGCATACACCTTAAAGTTAAAATCACAGTTATATACTGACAATGATACAGTAATATTGTGTCATATCATTGAATGTGAAGGAAAATAATTACTTTTGGATGATACATGCGAGAAGTTATTATAATTTATGTGAATGCTGTCCAAGGTCAAGAAAACTTATGTGTATATGTTGTCCGGGCTTTCAAAGGAAGAGACAAAAAGGTGATTGCAGGAGGCCGGGGACAAGCCGCTAGTAACAGACTTTAATTGCATACGAATTGACGGTCTAACTATTCTTTCTCCTTATCATACCAAACGAATTTTAAAGCGGTGTGGCAATTATGAATCAAATGTCTTATATCAACGATTTAAGCACACTAGACAAGATGTTTTTGTTAGAAGAGCCAACAAGATCTGAACACTTGTCTGAGCATGCAAAGAGAAATCAAGACAGGAAGATAGAGAGTCGTCAGTGTTGATCTACATCCGGCACATTGGTAGAATTGTGATGTATCTCTCGTCTCTTTACCTTCCTCACAAATCTCTTCGATTTCTCTGCAATGATATAAAAACAGTCTTCTTCGTTTGCTTGAAAAACGATCTTTTTATTTATGCCTCAATTAAACAAGGCTCTCTGTACAAAATGTCAGTTATCCATCTATTGTTGTTCGAATCAAACTTTTACGAACAAAATATCATCTTTCATTTTCCAACCGTAAGGTGTTGACCTTTGATAAGTAAATGGGTGTTAGAGTAGTATGCGACTGGAAAATTTTGAAACGAATCTTTAAACTCGTGTTTTCCTGAAAGACAGAGGGTATCAGGAAGCTTGGTGCAGAACATTAGATTTGAGAAGGCCTGAACGACAAAGTCGCCAATACTGAAAGTTTACGTTTCCTTAAACCTGGTCGAATTAACTTTCAGATGACAAAAGATGAGAGCTTGCAACTAAAATCATTTGAATAGAAATTAAAATGCTTAGTTCTATATTCTCATTTTCTAGACTCAACATTTTACATTGAACGCGTTATACAAACTGTCAAGGCTCGGAACCAAAGGTCAAATAATGAGCTTATGCTTTAACCTTCACAATAACCCACATTTTTGACGAGTCAGACTCCTTTCCGGTTCTATGTGATCAATTACTTACTCAGGGTCATCGATGCAAGAATGGTCAAATCCAATGTCTTTGATCTTCTCAATTAAATCCAAGACAGTGCCTTTTGAGCATGTTTCGCTGAAAATGCAGAGCAAGTCATCAGCGATAATATGATGCTACAATATGTTAGGAGTAAATGACTTGTCTTAGGACTGCAAATTTTAATCTTCGATTTTCATCGTCCTTTCATCCCTTCATGGTTGTGTAAAGTTATAAAGCACCGCAAAATGTGAACTCGGACATTATTAAGCGCTCTGCATGCTACTCAGAGATACAGTTATTGAAATCCCTGAAGTATTTTATATTCATTTGAACTCTTTTTTTTTAATATTAAAAGTATATTTTATGTCATACCAAAATCAGTGAAGAACCATACTGTCTCGTTGACGCAATATGACATGAAGAGATCTAGAGAGATTAAACTGTGTGGGGGAAATAGGTGCTGTACTTTAACGGTATAAGAACACTTAAAAAAAGTGATCTTCTTTGTTCTTATCACTTAGATCAATGTACGGAGGAAAGCGAACGAACGAAAGGACAAATGAACACTTTCCAGATATTCCAGATGCCGTGATGATATATGACGTTAACTGAAAACATATACCAGTATTACTTACCTGTCGGTTTTGTCAAGAAGAAGAATTCTGACAACGGTTACAATTTCATGTTGAAGGTTGGGCAGTTCGCAGCACGCTAAGAAGCTGTGGGTAAGTTGTTAAAAAGTTCATAACGTAAACTAAACTGAGAGAGAGGCATGCATGCATGCATTCGTGACTTATATTTCGGGAGAGAGAGAGAGAGAGAGAGAGAGAAGAGAGAGAGAGAGAGAGAGACCGATATACATTTCGATGAGCTTGATTTTTACCTGTTCATATCATTGTATATTCACTTATATGAGTATGTATAAGAAGATAATGAAACACATTCTGAATATTATAGTTTACGAATATCGTAATGTTAGCTTGGTTAAAACATAACTAACATTACATTTTGCATTATGACCAAAAAGAAATTCAATTATCAAGCGTATTCTATAAACTTTTGGTTGCCCTTCATGACTTAGAACCGACTCACAGGCACTCTATACTACATTGCTTTTGGCCGTCTGTTAAGTCAAGGTAAACTAGTGAGCATTTCAGTCTAATACCTTAACTTATTGTGCCGACAGTGACTATAAAAAGGTGAAAGAAATTTAAGATTAAGATAGCAATATGTTGTGACCAAAGAAGACATTAGAATTTTCGTAAACATTTCAGATAATGCGGCAATTGAAGGCTAAATACATATACATCGTTAATCAGAACATTTTCGAAAATAAGCGAAAACAAGCCAAACGAAGCTGATATCTCATCTTACCTATCTTCATGATAAGCGCCATTTTCTCTCTTTCCACTAAGCATTATCGACACTGTGCCTGAAGACAAACTGGCAAGCTGAAAGAATTCGGAACAGGTCATTATAAGGTAGCAATTCCTGCAATCCAGCAAATATCTATTTATTGTTTAGCACAGTCTCAACGGCACAAAAGTATGTACTTGAGAAGGAAGGTATGTTGATATTTAGGCAGGTAGGTAGGTAGGCAGCAGGTGGGTAAGTAGGTATGCATGAAGGCATGTATGCATGCATACAGCCAGGCAGACATACAGACACGCAGGTATGTAGATAGGTACAATGGTCTGTCTGTCTGTCTGTCTGTCTGTCTGTCTGTCTGTCTGTCTGTCTGTCTGTCTGTCTGTATGTATGTATGTATGTATGTATGTATGTATGTTATGTATATGTTTGTATCTCTGTTTACCTACCTACTACCTAATTACCTACCTACCTGCCTATCGATCTATCTATCTATCTATCTATCTATCTATCTATCTATCTATCTATCTATCTATCTATCTATCTATCTATCTATCTATCTATCTATGAATGCATGCATGCATGAATGAATAAATGAATGAATCAATGGAATAGCTTACATTACTGGAAGCTTGATTCCAAAATGATCCCATTGACGATGTTTCTCTGTTTGACTCGCAGTTTTCACATGACTCATAGTTAATGCAGTTATATGCAACGACTTCATCTTCGCTTTCTTGTCCACACCAAATAAGGTCATCTGGCATACATCCGGTGAGTGTGTCTCCAAGCGTAACAAAAGCACAATTCTTCGAGTAATCCATCGCTCTGTCTTTAACAATGTCATACCCAGACCAAAAGAGCGTCTGTTAAGAAGGCAGAACAATTGCTTTATATATATATATATATATATATATATATATATATATATATATATATATATATATAATTTCTTCATTTAAATCATAGTCTTCTTAATTGATTAAAGGGAGTCATTCAACGGTATGGTTTTTCTGAGCAAACAAGGTAATACTCTTTCATTGTTTCTGATCTGTGTCCTATCCTTACCGCATCTTTTGGAATATCTTGGTGTGTTTTTTCTATATAATCAGAATAGCCGTCTTTCTTAAGATCACACTGGTCTTTGCATGCAAATGCATCTTGGAATGTTGACCAAATGGTTTCGCAGTCCCTGCCAGAAGGAACATTCGCAAAGACAAAAAATTGTGATAGACATGACTTGCCTTTGATTCTTGATATAATGTGTGGTGTTCATGCAGTCTTTCGAACTCACAACACTACTTTTAAAGGCACAGTATTGATCCAACCCTACGTGGTGAAAAAGGGTCCACTTATCAAAAGATATCTTTAGGTCATAGATGTAACTGTTAATAATGTTTTGATATGATATGTACACATATACGCTTCGATCATGGATTCGGCCGTCGCAGCTGTGTTCAATTCATATAGCAACATGAATTCAGTGGTTTTGAAGCATAATGGTGTAAGTGGAAACATAGCCTCATAGTAGGACTAGGTTATCGTTTGCATGACCTATGGGCCTGCATATTTTCTAAGCCAGAATTGGTCACTTTTTTCAAGACCTGACCGTGTAGACGTAAAAGAAACAACAACGAGAGCATGCTATTGATTAAGGACACATATATGAAACCGCACACCATTGTGTTCCCGTTTCGTCCCCAAATTTCACACATCGCTCCATCATGATATTATCGATATCTTCCGTCGTACCGCCGCCATTTGCTGAGAGAGAGAGAGAGAGAGAGAGAGAGAGAGAGAGAGAGAGAAGAGAGAGAGAGAGAGAGAGAGAGAGAGAGAGAGAGAGAGAGAGGAAACAGCGGAGACAAGGGGTTACGTGAACGTCGAATTGTTCATTCCTTGTCATCCGATAGGGGAACAGTAGAACGCAAAGGGCAAAGTACAATTAGACCATGAGGTGCAATTGATGAAAAACAAGTCATCAAATAGTCACAGGGATTGATTAATACAAAAACACGTCAAAAAACTTGCAAGATTACTTACAAACTTATGTTTAACGGATACACTATCAGACCCTACCACAAATTATTTAAACACAAAACTCCTAAACATAGTTTAATAGCCGCTGTGCGGTACCACGTTCCTTCATTTTACTACACGACGGCAACCGAGGACGCTCATGAAATTATTTTTAATGGTTTACTCAAAACTGTTGCACGATAATTCTTATTGCTGTCACTTTTTTTTAATATTAAATTGCATTTCCAACGTGACTTAAATTTATCAAATGTTAATTAAATCTTTTTTTTTTAATAGCATGGTGATTTTGCCCTACTTTAGATATCCTTTATATTTTCTTTTGCGTTTTAAAGATAGAACCATTTTAATTTCTTAAAATGAGATTCATTGTAATTTCGAGATAAATTTAATTTCAATTTCTATTTTATTAATTTTTTATCGAAATTGAGATACATTTTGCTTTATTTTCTGGTTTGAATTGTGTAAGATTTTGCAATTGCAAATGAAATCCATTGATTTAAATTTTGATTTTGATTTTTAGCTGATTTGTAAGGAGAAAGTCATTCTCGTTTTAAATTATGTTCTTATTTCCATATTAATACTTAGTTTAAAAATTGTCTTAAAATGAAATACAAAATAAAAATCAGAACAAAAAACAAAAATAAAAATTAGTATTCATTATTTAAAAAAAATGTATTTACCTTTACAAACGGAAATCAAAACGGAAAGAAAACCTGAAGTCAAAATCGCCATTGAAATTAAACTTTTTATAAAATGACAAATAAAGCTTTAATGAAGATGCAATTTAATACTAAAATGCATATGAAAACCTGAAACATTTGTTATATTAAATAAATTATCTAATAAATCAACATGGCTTGATGAGCCTCCTCGGTTGTCGTCCTACACATTTTGACCTTGAGGGCGCTTTAAGTAGTCCATTGTTTTTATTTGGTTTGTAAAGTTCTCACTGCAATGGTCCTGGAGCAATAGGAAGTACGTGGAAACAGATATATGATAACGAGTTTGCAGGGTATCTAAAGTGTTTTTTTTTTTAATTTCGTGCTGGCGCGATAAGGAATCAACATCGCTTTTCGTGGGTATAAACATGAGCGGACTCAAACTATTAATCCTCCATGTTTGCAAATCACAAATAGTGTTGCTAAAATATGTCCAATTTAACCTAGTTTGAACACAGTAACAGTAGTAAAACTTTAAATCTCTTAACAGTATGCCGCTCTAACCATCACACTCAAGTTAATGACCCGTAAATCAACACTGTCGTCGTCATTTTCTCGTTACATATAAACTTAGGTGAGTACTCGAGCTGTTGACATGCTGGTAGAGTGTAATGAAAATATCAGTAAAGTATCCGAGTACGTGATGAGGCAAGGATTTTGTTATGTATTATCTAATCTGATAACAAAAACAATCACGTTAGTAATTACATTTGAAATGCCTCAATCATGCTGCTCTAACCGTCGCAAATAGATTACTGACACGTAAATCAACATTATCGATATCCATTTTCCCTCGACCTGTAATCGCACTTATGAACTTTAGCAAGCTATTGACATGCTGGTTGAGTATTATAAAAGTTGTGTAATGTTTTTGAGCTCGTTACATGGAATGAAGTTAATTTATTATATAAGCTTATAACAAAACCATCCTAGGTAAAAATTTAGGTAACATTGGAAACCTGTTTGCATGCAAAAATATCGTTAAATGTTTCAACTATACAGGTCTCTCTGTTGTAAAGAGATTACTGACCCGTGATTCAACATTATCGGCATCAAGTTTCTCGCGACCTGTAATCGCAATTACAAACTTACGCGAGTAACATTGACATGCTGGTACAGCGTTATAAAATTCCGTACATTAAAAGTATTTGAGTATGTTATAAAGCATGAATTTAGTTATATATTATCTAATTTGATAACAAAACCAATTAGTTTAATGAGTAAACTTTGAATATCTCAACTATGCCGCTGTAACCGTCATAAACAGATTACTGACCCGTACATAAAATCAAATCAATAAAGCAACATGTAATTTTCGCAGAAGTATATCTTTGAGTCATCTTCTATAATCAAAATGTCCGGGTAACGACACATCCCCCATCCGGAATATGGTATGGGATCGGTACGGTCATTAGTTTGATTTTTAAACACAAACCTTCAGCAAACAGCCGTTGATATTCTTTTATAAAAACATATGAGGTTTAAATTCACGCTCACAGCAGTGAAGGTAAAATCAAGGACATACGGACTACCTGGAAGAATGAGGTTGATTGACATCTATGAAGACAGGCACTGTATACGAATGTCATCGTATGCGAATCAGCACGAACAAGAAGAATATTGTTATCAGCAAATTAAGACTCACCTGCAAAGTGACTGTATGATGAAGTACGAGGTATTGACACGGCAACTATGGCCATAATAGTGAGATACACTAATTTTACCGCGTTCATTTTGGTGGCAAGCTTATGAAAGCTCTTTGACGATGTGCATGAGTGTGGATGGACTGATTTCCAGCTATCTATAGGAGTGACGGGTTAAAGAGTGTTGTGGTCGATTTGATTATTAACCATAGCATGTAATTGTTCTAGCGATTACATCTGTATAGGTGTTGTAGCACAAAGGTGAAATAAACACAAAATATAAATAATACATCAATATTGATATATGAATAATTTCCGCCTCGTTCCTAAAGAGGCACTCCCATTTTGTAACATTTTTAAAACACATTTTTTAATGCCAACGGTCGATATTTGACTTGGCGACCGCGCGCGGATCGCGAGATATCGATAAAAACATGTCATTTCCCGAGCGTATTTTTCACATCCCGAAGTTTTACGATCGTTCTAATTTTGACTCGAAATCCCCCGAAGGTTTGTTGTTGTGCTGATTGACGATATTCTAGGGAGTCTACAATAAGTTCGAACGACGCAATTAATTTACTTCCCACTGCAAAGACTTTATATACAGCATTATGCCTTTACCTCAGGTAAGCTTTTTAAAACTTCTCCGTAGTTTTTGTCGTTTTCATTATTCTAAATCAGTTGTATTATATTTTTAACCAATACTTCATAAACATCAGTTTTTACGTGTCAAATATTAGCCGCCTCCGATGACTACATTTTGTCGTCTGCCACACAGTACGCCGCGCGCGTGGTGTGCGCGCGTGGCATGCGTCTATGCATATCACGCGGCGGCCGCTATGTATCAACCGCACGTAACTGTGCTAGTCACCTTTGCCAATTCTGGTGGAATCAGCAAAAATTGTTTTTCGTTTATACGCCAAGTCAGTAAGACTCAGCTTTCTCCCACAGGCCATGACCGATCACCGACGCCAGTGGTACTGTGGCGTACAGCAGCGTCAGCGTAGACTCGTACTCCATAGCTTAGTTGACAATGGCCCCAGTGCCGAACGTTCGATGTTCGGAAGCTGAATTTAGGTGGGCCACCGGAATTCAAACTTTTACTTTTTTGAAGACATGTTTTTATCGATATCTCGCGATCCGCGCGCAGTCGCCTCGTCCAGTATCGACCGTTGGCATTTAAAATGTGCTTTAAAAATGTTACCAAGTGTGAGTGCCACTTTAATGTCCCTTTTTAAAAATTGCATAAGTCGCGATTTCTGTTTGTCAGTTTGCGACATTTATGATGAACGCATACAAGTCAATTTTGGCAACACTTGCTGACCTGATGGAATTCCAACTTGCAACGGCGGGCGGATGTTCCTTCATTTACAGTTTTTAAAAATTCGTTAAGAAATGGGATTTCTCAAGTATTTTCTTTTTCACTATCGTTAGCTTATGCCGACGCTATTTGACCTCGTCGTTAACCCTCTCTATCATTGACTTTATTTTTGGTTGTTGAGTGAGAAATAAACAAATGCAATAATGAAACATTATTTCCTTTTGACACCCTACAAAACACTGTTGTTTAAAATGTGTGACTATTGACCTGCTACAAATTTACGAAGTTAACCATTGATACTTCGAAAGCCCTGATAGTAACAAAATAATCTTATCACAAAAGTACGGTGATAGAGGAAACATGTTCACATACGGTAACCTGCTTGGGGGAAGGAGGTGATTAAACACAGTGCATTGACGTCAGCATATAATTAACGTTTGCGTGTCGTTATCCCAAAAGGCATGTAAAACATGCTTGTTGTTATATATCGTATATTTTGACAGTACCTCCAGATAGATACTATTTTCAAACTCATGAACTGAGTAGTTGTCATTTTGCACTCCCAGGCTAGGTCAGCCTAGTCAATTTCAAATTCCAGAGACTGGTTATATGTACCTGTTAGAATACACTGTGCCAAACATACAAAACTTTGCGACTGCAATGCCAAGTTGCATTTTTGTTCGATTTTGCATTTGATTATAAGTAGTAAGTACGGGAATCGGGGTTAGTTGGCGGATAGTGTCACATATAGAATACAGCAAGGATACAAAATAAGGCAAGAAAAATATATTAATTGTTCGGAAATTATGGACATTGAATTATCATATTATTAATATGCAAGGTGTAATCTGAACATGAAATATGAGTTATCATTTCCATGCAAACAAAGGAGCACGATATGGCAAAGCCGACTTTTAATATTTTAACCATAGATGTTCAACACTAAGTATGAAATTTAGCAAACCAATGCTACAGATGACTATAATCATGATCAAATGCGGATTAGTGATGTGCAAACTACCTTTATAACGGTAAAATATTGGATCCACCGCTTTCATATTACAACGCGACGACACCTGAACAATTTCACAGAGAATGTGAGTAAAATTACCCATGGAAGCAACGAGGTCAAGAACTGGACAATAAACTATGTTGATTACAAGTACTAGTGTTCTTGGAACAGTTCCACGTTTGATAAGAAGTATGGTTCGATATCAAAACAATATTTATCATGTTCTGACAAAGGTTACTCGGCAGGTGGTATAGATATGTCTCGCAACCGCCGTAGAGTACATCTGATTACAGTAAGTTTACACCTTTGTACACACTACATTTCACGCAAACGATTCAACCCTGGTTGCACTTCAAACGTTTTCACAAACTTGCGACAAAGGCACTGGAAATATTTTGTATTGGCTGGTCATTAAAAGCCAGACAAAAGAAACCAATAGGAATAAGATGGTGTGCCTTATGAGCAATTGTGCAGCATTACGAGAGAAAATTACCTTGGAACTTTTCGGCGTACTTATTTTGCCTCCAAATTGGTTACTTTGCGACAAGTCAACCAAGCGGAGGGGAAGATCACGAAATTCGGATCAGAGCACAGCGTAATCAATACGCTATTGCTCATGCATATATTGATTGAATTGGTCGAAATCGACTGCTAGACCCGTATTTGAGGTGGTTAATAGCTACTGTGTCATTACAGTATATTATAATTCAGGCCGGAAAATTAAAAAAAGGAATACAGCTTAGACCTCGAGCTTGTTCCAGCCTTGCTGTGTCGTGAATATAGCACGGCTTTGCTGCCTCATATCTTGGCAATTTAGATCGCTGTGTTTGGACCAGATGACTACGAATATTATGGGCAACCATGGAAAAGTTAAGAAAGCGTTGTTAGAAATCGCATCATCATCACAGCGAAAAAAAATAACATTAACTTCACTTACACTGATTTTTCAAAATATTTACTGTGGTGAACAAAACAGTATTTGCAAATTGACTGGAATTTTAAGTTTTTAAACTTTTAACAATGTACCTGTAACGTGATGATTGTCAATTCTTCAGGTTCGACGCTTGTGAAGCTGTCTGAAGCCTTCTTAAATTTGACATTCCCTAGTAAGCAAAAAAACAACGCAAATTAGGGAAAAACAATCTCAGATCAACCGCACAAAATGCAGTATCTTTTCTCTTACAAGAAAAACCAAACATAACGATGTTCAACAAGTTTGACCAAAATCCGGTAAAGAAAGTGGTACTTAAACTCTTCCCGTTATTTTTACCATAACGTTATATTTATTTATTTATTTATTTTATTTATTTATTTCTTTACTTACTTACTTACCTACTTACTTACTTAATCTTACTTACTTACTTACTTACTTACTTACTTACTTACCTACTAACTTACTTACCTAATTTCTTACCTACTTACTTATTCATTATTTTTTTCGAAGTCCGACACAGACATGTTACACGGGTCGTCGCAGGTTTATATGAGGGTAAAATGGTCTGTCACCAGCTGTATGGCGTACTCTTAAAACAAAATCGATGCGATGCAGAATACAAGTGACATTCAAGATTTGGATTAATTTGGTCAAATAATCTAACTATCGAGGAGTAAATATTTTGAAAAGAGACATAAACTTAAGCTAGTCCCGTTTTTTACGACGTTTATCAAAGTTCATTGCGTTAGACGTCTCATACGGGCCAGTATCACGTATTGCAGCATTAATTGGCAAAGGATAATTATACAATATATGATAGTAGTACTGAACAGAGACAATAAAATTCAAAAGATGCCATGACCCATCGCCTTCATAAACGTTTTCTCGCCCTGCATCTACGAGAAACTGAATTCTCGCAATCAACCGGCAAGAAATTAGTTAGTGTAATGGTTGTGAGAAATGAATTTGTCACAGATGCAGAGCGAGAAAACACAGTTCTCTCTGAGTTTTGGGTACGAATGTAATACCTTGTGCATCCGTACATCTTTGCTAGATCTGTATTGAGGTCTCTTGTACTTTGTAACCTAATTATATGAGAGCTGCATTTGTTTTCCTATCGATAGACATATTTTACAGACAACAAAGGCACATTTTGAACAATTTTGCGATATACTACAACGACACTTGACCCCAAAAAGACGTGATATAGGCCTATATTAATTCTGATTCATAACGTTATTAATACCGTCATCGATATTGGGCTATTCATCCATACCGTAATGATACACGTACAATTCATTTTGAAACAACAACACTAAATGTATTGACGATGTATTATTACATTTATGTTGGATTTCATGTTCACATGCTCTGTTACTGATTTGTTTGTACTATCCGCACTTCCATAGCTACAAACAGCTCGTCAAAGATTATGGTTGAACCTTAAAATGTATTATAACATGCCACATGCGCATTCCGTGTCGCGATTCGCCATAATACGTCACGAGACGAGAAAATATATACGTCTAGTCCCCACCAAATCGACAAAAGTGACGTCAGAGGGTATTTTTTTGAAAAGCTATTTCCCTAGGAAAATAGTTCTGACCAAATTTGGAAAAGTGTCCGGTCACGTGACCGTAGTGTCGTCTGCAGCTTTGCAACAATGGTGGGTGACTAGAACCTGGTGTGCGTCCCGATAAGTGACGGCACATTCTCTAAAACAGATTTCCAACATTTTCCAACATTCCAACAGCTTAAGAACTTGAATAGCTCATAGACGGAAAAGATTAAGGTGATCTAAGGATGTCGCTAGGTATGCTTAGAATATTTTTTGAAGAAAGTGGTACTACGTACGACTGAAAGCGCCTTGGAAACATCGCCCAGTAAACTTGTCACAATGGATTGTTGCGGTGAAAAATATCAAAACACATTAAAAACTATATAACAATACAACATGAGCATGTGGTGTGTTATAAAACACCTATAGCCTGGTCTTTATTCGGGCAATAGCGCTCGTCTATTACCCCTCGTGGCCGTGTGTTACCAGAAACACATCGCTATACCCCTTGGCCTACGGCCTCGGGGAATAGCGATGTGTTTCTGGTAACACACGGCCCCTCGGGGTAATAGACGGTCGCTATAGCCCTCATGACCAGGCAATAGGTGTTTACTATGAGCACTTGACGGTGAGTAAATGATTAACTATGTTAATTCCATTTATCAATATGAATTCCATCGAGCAGATAAGAAAGGTTTTCAGATGAGCCAATGTCAGCAGCGCGCCATCATGGAATCTCTCAAACCATATTATTTAATCCCGATTATCGCCATGAACTTGTCTTTTCCTTGTATAGACGCGCTTGATTACAGTGTGGGTGAGTATTGATACTATAGTGAGTTGTTCATCATATACGGCTAATGTACAAATTCGATCAACGTTTCAAAATTATGTTCATAACCGTTGCACATCGATTTGTCTTACATGGTAGTCAACAATGGGTCATTTGCCAAAGGTTAGTGTGAATTGTTTGAGTTGTTCTACTGAAGAGTTTATTCAGCCAAATCTACGTATTCGAGGCATGACTTTAGGACGTTCTACGTAAAGTTTCCAAAACCGGCATCGATACCATTAGACAATATCAAGTACTTCAATGATAACAATATCCGCTTGTCTGTCTATCTGTCTGTCTGTCTGGCTGTTTTTTTCGTCGTGATCATAATAGTCTTATTACCCAACCTCTTGTCGACGCAGTCTTTCGTTAATAGTTCTCCTAAATATTCCTTAAAGCGTTAAGCAGCGGTACGACAGAAGGAATTGAAGAGATTGTCACTCAGAGATGCAACATCTTTAACGACGAGACGAATGGTCATTGGTAGGACCTGTTTCGGAATTTTTATCATATATTCAGCACAAGAGTCTTGCTAATTTCCTTTCGTTGCGGGAAACACTCGTCTATTTCGATGACATTAACATGATAAGTCGTATCTTTTTTCTCTATGAACATGGTGGAATATTACAAAATACCAAAAAAAAGGTGTCCGCTCATGTGTAACCTATACCCCAGTGGATTGACACAGCACTGCATCATTGGCGCCGATAAGCTTCATCGTGTAGGGATTTCTATATAAACTTCTTCAACAAGACATAGAAAATTAGCAGAATCAGAATCAGAGAATCAGAGTGAAAACGTTGTTTTCCGAAGGTTTTATGCAAGCTTTCTTTGAGAGCTCATAGTCAAGCCACCCAATGACCAACTCGATCCAAACAAGCTCGGTCTCCGACAAACTCGGCACGCGTTTTGGGGAGCCAAAAAACTACTCTACCAAATTTCACTTTTTGATTCTCATGAAAAAGTTAGGCATCAAATTTGGCCGAACCGTTGCCTCGCAAACAAGGCCTAACTTACTGTAAACCTACATCGGTGACCTTGTTTGTTTTTTGCTGGATAGCGTGTCCTTTCCGACGACAGGGTAACATGCTGAATAGGGTCACGAATGTTAGAACAAATTTCAAAAACTAAGCTATAGCCAAAGGTCGTGAAAAACACACAAACTGCGATAAATCGTGACTAGAAGGTCAGTTTTTGGCATATACCTTGATAGGTCTATGAGTTTGGCAAAATTGGTCAAGGGTCACTTGATTTTTTGATAGGGGCTGCCTTTGCTTTGGTCTGGGTTGGCCTCAGCAGAGTGGCAGTGATGCCAAAGAGCATTGATCCCATTTCTCTCTTCTTTGTAACATTTCACAAAATGTAAAGATGTGGTTTATTTCAGGCATTGTCTTGATATCTGGTTATCGTTCAGAAACTCCTCTGCCGCAACAATATTTGGTCAGGGATTGGGGCCTATCTATGCTAGTAGGATATAAATGATTGAACAAGTGTGCATGAAGTCTATTTTGTTATATTTTAAGCCAAATTCGCCAATCAACCACACATAAATGTGCTTTTTTTCAATTTTTGTTCTGTGTAAGCCGTAGTCACCAACCTACTACAAGTACCACAGAAACATCAGTGGCAGCCTCGTTTTCCTACTGATTACGTGTACGATTTTTTCAGTCGAAAGAAAAACTCCTTCAGTTAACTGTAGTGTTTCGGCGCCCTGTAGCTCCTTGTTGTTCAGCGATTCTGCAGGAGAAATAACAAAGCGACCAATGTTCCATCACTGAAACCTCTGCAACTTGTTTTGTTTACCCATATAAAACTACTTCTTTATATCCAAGGTATAAACCGAACGCTTCGTCACTCGTGGTTTTGAGGCATTATCGCTCGTACTGCAGCTAAGGATTACAGGACTTGCTAAACAAATCAAGAATGCAAAGCAAACAAAATAATTCAGTATGGTACAGCTTTGCGCCAATTAAAGAGCCAAGCTTTCACTACTTTGGTAAAAGAACTCAACCACTGTGGATGTAAATTATCTATGCTGCATTGAGGAACGTTGAAAACATGAGAGGAAAATACAGTAGAGAACATGAAGCTCTAGGCGTCGTTGCCAAACCATGGCCGCCATGCACGTTATACATGGTAACCTGTGGATTCTATCTGACTAACGTAATTTACCTCGGCATCACACCATGAGCTGCTAACAGAGCTGTTAGAGAAAATTGCGTTCGTGCGCAGATTTTCAGCGGGCAAGAAGAAAAATTCTATTTTTAAAAATAGTCGTGGAATAAATTTAAGTTTTACAGAAGGCAGAGAAAAAATTACTGGCAGTGGATACCGGAAAATCTACACAGGTAGAGGGAGGGGAAAGTTTGTTAATAGAACTTTAGGAAGATTAAGCGCCAGAGAATTTCTGGCAGTGGGTACCGAAAACTTTACATAGGTAGAGGGAGGGGAAAGTTTGTTAATAGAACTTTAGGAAGATTAAGCGCCAGAAAATTTCTGGCAGTGGGTACCGAAAACTTTACATAGGTAGAGGGAGGGGGAAAGTGTGTTAATAGAACGTTAGGAAGACTAAGCACCTAACTTAGAGGGGAGAAATATCTAAAGGTTGAAATGATGTGTATAACAGTCCAGTAGCTTTACACTTATCACGGGTGTATATTACAATCGTGCACTGAACAATCGCACACTGGTTGATAGATCAATGGTAAACGCCCATTACCTGATCATGAGGGCTATAGCGCCCGTTCATTACCCAGAGGGGTCATGTGTTACAAGAAACACATCGCCATTCCCCGAGGCTGTAGGCCGAGGTGTATAGTGATGTGTTTCTGTAACGCCCTTCCCTGTAGAGATTTTATACAGGAAGCTTCCCTCACGTGGTCAAGGCTAGGTGAAGTCCATTGACTCAGATCGTACAAGAAGCAGATAAGAGATAGTGTTAAGATGTGTTAAGGTTAAGATTTCAATGAGAACAATCGAGAACGGAATATATTCCATGGTTTGATCTTATTTTATTTTATGTTAAGAAACAATCAAAAACTGGCGGGAAAATTACCACGTGATAACCATTGTAACTATGTAAGATTTAGAGACGTATTAAACTTTGTAGAGAACTTAGACTAGATGACTTCAGATCAGAGCTGAGACGGTGAACGATACGGTCGCCATCTTGTAATAAAGTATACGGTTGTGTTACAATCTACGTCTTGGTGTGTCAGCTTCAGTTACTGAAAGCATTACGATCCAGACTGGTACCTCAACTCGTAATTCCCCCAAATACGAGTGCGACATTTCTTGTAACACATAGCCGCGAAGGCTAATTAACGTGCGCAATAGCCCGAATAAAGACCAGATTAAAGGTGTTGCAAACCACGCCTGTGTTGTAATATGTTATGGTTTTAATATGTTTTGATAATATGCACCACAACAATCCATTGTGACAAGTTTACGTGGCGATTTCTGCACAGCGGTAAGAGTAATACCACTTGCTTTCAAAAAAATACTCATACCTAGCAACAAATATGGCTGCATTTCAAGCATTCTCGTCTGTGAGCTGTTTAAGATCCTACGCTGTTGAAATGGAAAATCTGGTGGAAAATCTTGATTTTTCAGAGAGAGGCCTCGTTGCTCATCCCCGGCGCACATGACGTTCTAGTCACCCGCCTTTGTTTCAAAGCTGCACACGACACAACAGTCACGTGACTGGGCACTTTTCCAAATTTGGTCAAAAACTGTTTCCGTAGGAAAATAGTTTTTCAAAAATGCCCTCTGACGTCACTTTTATCGATTCAGTCGGGACTAGACGTATCTACTTTCTCATCATGTGACGTTTTCTGGCAAATCGCTTCAGGGAGTGAGCATGTGGCGTATTATAATTGCATATATGAAATGTACATGTGGAGATATGTGCATCTAACAGGCAAAAGAGAGCTTTTAGTTGTGGTGGGAGGGCAATGGGAGCTTTAACTGTAGGGGACAGTAGGCATAATGATTCAGTACTAGTGGAGGGCATATTTTCCGCAAATGCAGGGGGCAGTTACAAACAACGACACTTTCCCTCAAAATTTTAAGCTCGAAAATATGTAAAATTATTGTGCCGCACCTCCAATCATGTTTTGTGATTATTTTGTAAAGTCGACCGCATTTACCCGTCGGCTGCACCTGATACTTTGACGCATGTTTCACGTTCACTGCACACCTAGAAAGGCTTACTCTCGTACTTTGATGGGCATAATAAACATTAACAAAAAATGTATGATTTCATTCTATATTGTACATTTCTCTGCACATGATGATCTCTCAGTAACAATAGGAGTAGAAATAAATTGAAATGCGCATATCAATCATCATCACAAAAATACGATCAGGGGTCTGATAATGATTGTCTGATTTCTCTTAAAAGTCTCCAAGCAATACTCCACGCCACAATTAAAGGTTATGGTGGCTCCTTGTAAAATCCCGCAACTTTTAAAGCACTTTACACGATGCAAAAATACATTCAAACAGTAAACTGCTCCCGATCATGTTGAAAATGAGAAATGATTTTCAATAGAGGGGCAGCATATTTGAAAGACAGATATTATTACTTTGCCGTTGAACGCTGTCAAACTCTTTCAAGCTGCTTATAAGTCACGTTACACGTTAAATGGACTCATAGTCATTTGTTTGAAAGTGAACACTATGCAAACCCTTTTCCGAGCAACAACGGGGGCGTAAGCTCTAAGTATTTGACTTTGCTAAACTAATTTGAATACTTTGATGTCTGAGTTGATAACTGATTATTTATAACCCCGTTGCTGCTTGGATAGACTCCAAAGTTTCGGTGAACCACCCCTTCATGATGACTTGTACGAATTTATAACCTCTCGAAGCCCATCATAACACTCCGGTTTTACGTGTCTAGCATGGCAGTAGGGCACGATTAGCCATTGCAGACACCTGGTGCCATCACTGAACTAGTGTTCTATTGGATTTTTTTCAGTGTGTTGTTTTTTTGTTGTTGTTTTTGTTGTTGTTTTATTTGTTGTTTCGGGGACCTGGTGATTGTCTTGCCTTGAATGATAACGATTGCTGGAATAGATTGATGTCACGTCACTACGCTAAAAAGGAGATTGAAATGAAACCGTTGACCTGATCACGGAAAAATAGAAACTTTTAAAAAGGTAACAATCATAAAAATCAAGACATGTATCCCGCATAGGTATTTCTCTGGCGAGTCCCAAATCGGTCAGAAAAAGTCCATATTTCCGGCCCTTGGTGGACAATTTTGTCAGAATTGTCCCGGTGACAATCTAAGTTTAGTGATGTGTTCATCACAATGCTAGAGTTTATGTGCGAACACGCTAGCATGCACGTCTGTGTGTATGTTGCACTGCAGCTGTTGCCAACGTCAAAATTCCAACAATACGGTTATTGAGCCATCTCTTCATAGAGTTGTAAATGTAGCTGAGTGGTTTCAACGACTTTGCTAGGTGAATAGTTATTGTGTATTGCGAATTCTAATCCGATAAAAAACATTAACCTGTGTTGTCCGAATGATATATTGGCCTTAGTTTCGAAACGCTTGAAGTTTGTTTTGGTTACTGTGTATGTGAACAGCTTTATCTGGACAGGGATCTGAGACAAACTCCTGCAAACACATTAAAATATTGGGGATACTATTTCATTCTTTAAGCCATCTGTTTTAATGTGTGCATTCTTAATTTGTCATTGACCTATTGATGTTCAACACTTTAACAGGAATATCCTTACTAAAACCCGCGCTGTGATAAGTAGTCCATCTATCATCATTGTCACTAACCGCATATTTTTGCTGTAGCGTAAACAATATTTGTTTCACAAATATACAGAAAGTATTCATATTTACGGTGATTATTGACCATGGGAAAAAAAATTAAACCATGAAAAGTACATTAATCAAAATTGAAACAGGGATCCAGCAGTCCTTAATGTTCACTTTTCATATTTTTATTGTTGTCGCTGTTGATCTTATTCAGAATTCGTTGCCATTTCTTCAGGATACGCTGACCTGTAACCTTTTCGTCCGATCTTTGCACTCACTCTGTAAACACGACACAATAATTTATTCTTGAAACTCCCCATTTAACGTCTGTACGCCGGGTCATTCTTCATTTGTGATTTTGCCTAGTTCCCGATATACCAAGATCACCATCATGGAATCTGCGGCTTCTATCCATTTTATGATCGTTTTGGCCCTTGGTGCATCTCTTCCCTATGTGACTTATTGTAGTCATTTCACAGGTATGTGAGGTATATATTCCTGTTCTAAGTGGTAAATGTCGCAAAAAGGCAAGTTTTTATCTGGTATTTCATTTTAATGGTGCTGCAGCTTGACAACGCACTTACATAATGTCAGCAGGTAACCTTGTAGGCTTTTGGCTTGTGTTAAATTTGTTTTCAGACACGAGGACAATGCATCGCTGAATTGTCTTAAACAGTATTGCAGAGGCTAGGCGTTTGTAACTCTACTTTATCTAAAGAATCGTGTTATATTCCTTATTAAATATCCATTAGCTGTAACTTCGGTCATTTTTTTTATTTTGTATGTTCTGTGTATCATCTGCAGTTTCTGGTTTGAATCCCTGAACCATGGAGAAATTGCTGATATTTAGCTCATAAATATACCCTATATGAGTTTAATCTGCATTGTTATTGTTTAAATTTTGTATTCAGGTCAGGACTAGAATACACTTATCAACAATAACAATGGTCGTTTCACATACACAGGTTGTGTTGGCGAGCCTGACACCGGGCATTGGTCGTGATGATCGGATTATAGTAAAATTCTGTAGTTGATACATTGAAACAGAGTAGTGAAAAATTAGTCAAAAGTTACAGCTAATATCCCTTTAATGCAAATGCAATACTATTGCAATAGATAATGTTCCGCTGATTGCGAGATCTCGCGACACTTTAATACATGTCCGTAGAAACAGGATGCCAGCTTAGTAATACAAGTCAAACTTTGTATGAAACTAGAAAAAGTGCAGAACTGAGCAAAGATTGCAACTTCATATATTTTATGCAGTGTTAACGTAATTAGCGACTTGTCCTGTTTTACGCAGTTTGTCCTGTGTTGCGAGAACACGTCCCCTGCGAACCACATATTCTCGCGATATCTCGGAATGTCTCTCGCGGTTCAGAACATGGTCTATTTCAACATGATGCCTGCATCGTCAATTGCTAGGGCTCCTTTCATTGCAATGTTTTTAAATAACACCATGACTTTTTAAAATGTTGTGTAATCGCATGTTCCCTACCGTTAAGGTAAAATGGGCCGAGGGCGGATTTTCGGTCTTTCAAATTTTTACATTTCTTTTCTGATCTACCACTTGTGGCGGCTCATTTTAAAACTCTTGGTGTAAGAAAGATTTTCACAATCCTAGTTTTCCGAAAATCGAATTATTTTCCGTGATAGAGTAGGGGCATTTTGAACTGCTGTAAGTTGTTTCTCTAGTTCCTAACTTTGCACGGTGACGCCTGATTTTATTTGTGCTTTTGTAAGAGTACTGTGAGGAAAGTTTAAGCAAAAGTTTAAGTCTTTTATCATCAAGGCACACACTACCTTAAATAGGAGTTTACCTGATACAAGTATATCGATGAAATGGTCATAAAAATATTTGGTCAGGGATCTTGGTCTATCTAAGCTAGTAGGATATAATGATGATCGAAGGTGTAATAAGTGTGCTTGAATTCTATTTTGTTCCATTAAGCAACAGTGTGAGTGGATGGACTTTGATTTGGCCAAATTCACCAATCTGCCACACGTAACAGTGTAGTTATTCAATATTTGTTATATGTAAGCCGTAGTCGCAAATCTATTACAAATACCACTGTGCAGAATCTTCAGTGCCAGTCTTTTTATTCTTCTGCTAATTACTTTACTAACTTTTCAGACAGAAGGAAAAGTCTTTACATGTAGTTTTTCAGCGTCCTGTAGCTCCTTGTTGTCAAGCGATTCTGCAGGAGAAATGACAAAGTGATCAACTTTCTACCACTGAAACCTCAACAAGTTGTTTTGTTTACCAAGAACCACACCTATATATTCAAGGTATAGAGCGAACGCTTCCGTCACTCTCGTTGTGTGGAATTATCGCTCGTATCGTAGCTCAGGATCCATAATGACTTGCTAAACAAATCAAAATACAAAGTAAACCGTACGGCAGTAGCTTTGCAGCTACTTAAGAGAAAAGCTTTTATTATCTTTTGGTAAAGAAACTCAACCACTATAAATTTAAATTATCTATGTCCTAATAAGTATCATCGACAACATGGGCGGAATATATTGTCAAGAAAGTGAAGTTTGCCCCGTCGTTGCCAAAATATGGCCACCATACACATTATATATGGTAACCTGCTGTGGACTCTACCTGACGTTATTGATCACCTCGGCATCATACGATGCGCAGCTGACGAAGTTCTTCATGCAAAATTGTGTTCGTTAGCAGATTTTCAGCGGGCGACTAGAAAAAGTGAATTTATAAAGGTGGGCGTGGAATAAATATCAGTTTTACATTGGCTGGAGAGAAAATTTCTGGCAGTGGGTACCGAAAACTTAATTGGAAGAAGTTTCAGTTTTACAGTGGGTGGGGACAAAATTTCTGGCAGTGGGCACCGGAAACTTTACATAGGTAGAGGGAAGGGTAAGGCGTGTGAATAGAACTTGAGGAAGATTAAGCTCCTAACATAGAGGCGAGCAATGTTCAAAGGTTGGTAGCTTAGACCTGATCATGGATGTATATGACAATCGTCCACTGAACGTTTGCACTCTGGCCCGATGATAGATCAAGTGTTGCACAAATGAAATGTATTCAGGAGCTTTCAGTGGGAATGTCTTCAAAACTATATATACATTGAGGAGCGTTGGCATTATAATTCAGTACAGGAGGGCATATTTTCCACATACGCCAGGGGGTAGTTACGAACAGCTATATTTCCCCTCCAAAGTTTGGGATCAAGCTCGAAAATATATAAATCAGTGTACAGTCTTCAAAACATGTTTTATGATGATTTTTTTTAATTAACCGAATGTGCCAGTCGGCGGCAAATGATACTTGGCTCATGTTTCACATTCCCTGCACACCTAGAGAGGTTCTGAATCACTAGTGTGCTGTAATCGGAGCAATTAAGCTTTATAAACACTCTATGATTTTCATTCGATATTGTACATTTGTCTGCACATAATTATCTCACAGTAAAGTGAAGTGCTGAAATAAATTTATATGCACAATACAGTATCACAAAAAAGTCTATTGTTTCTTTAAATAAAAACGAATTCCAATCAGAGCTGTGATAATGACTATCTGATTTGTTAAATCACGTCGACAAGAAAAGCCTAGGTTACTCTGATTCCTTGAATAGTCACGCAATGTTTCCAGCACTTTACACAATGCAAACATGTATTCAAACAGTTCACTGCTGACGTAGAAAAGTTTTAATAGTTAATATTTTTCAACACAAGAGCAGCATATTTATAAAAAAAATAATCGCTTTGCAGTTGAATGCTGTCAAACTCTTTCAAGATGTTTATTATAGTCACGTTACCTGTTTTGACTCATAGTCTTTTGGAAAGTACACACTATGCCAACACCTTTTCCGAGCAGCAACGGGGGGCGTAAATTATAAATTCTTAACTCGGGAATCAAAGTATTTACGTGAAAGCATTTAGCGATGCGAAATATGCCTTAAATATGTTGATGCCAGACGTAATAGTTAGTCATTTACGTCCGTTGCTGCTCGGATAAACTGTTAAGTTTCGGTGGACTGCCCCTTGATTACTTGATTGGAATTGTTAACATCTCTGAGCGCATCTCAACACTATATTGTTACTGTGATTTTACTACGCTAACAAGTATATTAAATTGAAATCGTTTTACTTGATCAGGGAGAAATTCGAAACTTTAAAAAGGTAACAATGATGAAAATCACGACATACATGTTAAACCCGAATCAGTATTTATGTGGCGATGCAAAATCCGTCAGAAAAATACTATATTCTCTACCTATGGCGGACATTTTCTTCAAAATTGCCCAAGTGACAATCTGAGTTCAGTGATGTGTTCATCACATTTCTAGAATTAGTGTGCGAGCATATTAGTGTGCACGTCTAGGTGTATGTTGCAATCCCATAAAAAGACTAACCTGTATTGTCCACTTACGGTTTATTGGCCTTGGTTTAGAAACACTTGAAGGTTGTTTTGGTTACTGCTGATGTGACCAGCTTTATCTGGACATGGATCACGTCAAAAATCCTGCGAACACATTTGAATGCCAGGGATACTATTTCATTCTTGAAGCCGTCTGTTTTAATGTTCGCAGTTTTCAGTTGTCATAATGATTGACCTTTATGCGTCTCACACTTTAACAGGAATGTCCTTTTAAAACCCGGGCTGTGATAAAGACTCCATCTATCTTCATTGTCACTATACTGACCACTAGAAAATATAAACAGGGATTCGGCATTCGATAACGTTGACTTTGCATACTTTTATCGTTGTCGCTGTTTAACTTGTTTAGAATTCGTTGCCATTTCTTTGGAATACGCTGACCTGTTACCCCTCCGTCCGATATTTGCCCTCACTCTGCAAACATGGCACAATAATTCATTGCTGAAACTCCCAATTTAACGTCTATACCCTGGGACATTCTTCATTTGTAATTTTGCCTAGTTCTCGATATATCAAGATCACTACCATGATGAAATCTACGGCCTTTGTCCATTTCATTATCGTCTTGGTCCTGGGTGCATCTCTTCCCTGTGTGACTTATTGCGGTCATTTTACAGGTGTGTGAGGTATTTATCATGTTGTGGTAAATGTCGCAAACAGGCAAGTCTTCATCTGGTATTTTAATGACACTACAGCTTGACAACGCATTTACACTATGTCGACGGGTTGTAAAATATTGTTTCAGACACAAAGGCAAGCCATCGCTTGAGTCCAGCGCGTTTGTAACACCATTTTATCTAACAGAGTGCAGAGTAGTACCACAGTAATTCATTTTGTATTACATCCATCTTAAATAAAAATGCAGATCTCGCGCTTGCGCGGCTTAAAAGCTGTCATTTACGGTTCTGAGAATGCAATATTAGTACGTGCCACCGTGTCTATTTAAATAGTTGTGTGCCCGCGCATTTTCAATATTAAATGGGAGTTTCAAAGATGCAAGTATGTCGATGAAATGGCCATAATGATTTATAGTAAGGGATCTTTGTCTATTTGAAATGAAAGGAATGAAAGACTTTCGAACGTGTGATTGAATTCTGATCAATTTTTGTTCTATTTAAGCCACCTTTCACGAATCTACCACAAATACAACAGAAGCTTCAGTGGCAGCCTTATCCTCCTACTGATCACACCTTTACATTCAGGATGTCGAACGAACGTATTGTCACTCGTTTTAGTAGGATCATCAATCATATAGCAGCCCAAGACACAGGACGGCTTACATAAAAAACAAACAAACAAAATGCAAAGCACACAGTACAATAGTTGTAGCTTATTGACCACATAAAATCTAATATTTCATTCTCTTGTAGTAAAATAATTACACCCCCATTATAATGTCATCTATGTTGTAATAAGTAACGAGTAACGTCAAAAACATTGAAGTTGAACTTTGTCGAGAACGTGAATCTGTCGGCGTCATTGCAAAACCATAGCCGCCATGAAACGTATATATGGATATCTTTGGAATCTATTTGGATGACGTCATTGAGCCCGGCACCGGCCTATACTTTACCGTACTGTGACGTAGCCACTGACAATAACAATGACTGTGACCTATAGCAACCCCTTTTGCACGTGGGGCATCGTGAGAACGATTACCTTGTTTATCTTCGAGACTTTTTGATGTAACCGTTCATCCGCTCTTAGTGAACGTATTGTTTTGACAACAGCTTACGTCATTAACACCGACCGGACACTTAAGCTGGACCTCCTGCGATATGTTGACAGATGTACTGATGGGAGCGACCTTCCTGTCTTCCACTTCTACCGACTTTCTTTTAGTTTATTATAGATGCATACCAAAGGCGTGACAATTTGCGGATTTAGAGACGATTTAAGTTGTATACTTTCCAGACAGAGAGACACTTCACTTTATTTCATGTCTTGACGCATTCCTGTACAGAGATGTAGACGCTCTGAGACTTTGACGTGCTATACCGACTTTAGTGAGAAGCCCAGTCTGTTTGAAGTAGAAGCTGTTGGGAACCTGTTGCGACGCCCGATGACGACACTGACCGTGACCGACGCCTATTATTAGACTAGTGTGAGACATAGAAGTTTTACTGTGTAACTTATGTTACTCAGGTGAATAAAGTGCTTCGACTCAGAGTATATTTGTGTACCAGTTGCCGTCTCTACTGCCTGACGTTCCACGCCACAGAGTGTACGTATCCGACAATAGCTATATCACAACCACGCTACGTGACGGTATGTTTTGCGATATGTGGGTCGTAAATCTATCAATCGTTACGTTATTTGGTGTAAGGCGATCTATATGTTCTTACCTTTACACTCTAAATAGTCAGGTGGCTTAACAAAAATATCGTTACACGGATGACAAAAGTGTCAAATTTGCTACAGATGTTCGCATATATATGTAGATCAAAATTAGCTATTGCTCCAAAAATTTGGGCCACCGAAAATGCTCGATGACGTCATAAATTCCAAATGGCCGTCATTGTAACCCTTCAAAGTGGTAAAATACGTCTAATTCAGGCAGTTTTCAAGGTTTTCTTGAATAAACTGACACAAGCATCTCAAATAACAAATACAACATACAATTAATGCAAAGCAATTATTTTGATGACGTCATAAAGCTAAAATGGCCGACCAAATTCAAAATATCCCCAATAATATTGTCTGATAATATTCAAATACTGTTAATTAAGCCTGTTTCCAGCATTTTAGTCCCTGAACTGAAATTAACACTCCAAAGTACAGAAAAAACATATGATTGATGCAAATCAATTATTGTGATGAGGTCATAAACCAAAATGGCAACCGAAAGTTACACAATGGCCTATTATGAAGCTCACTGTGCTTAATACAATAGCCCATTTACGTGGCAAAATGATAGTTTTAAGGTAATGTACAATTTGTCTTGATGATCCATAAACTCAAAATAAATGATAAATGTACTAAAACGTAGCCAGTAAGCTCAACTTAAATTATGAAATTATTTAAAAATGGCCTCTGTCTGAAAAACTGAATCAATATAAAGGAAATGATGGCAACTTTACCTATCGGTTCTACCTTTTGAAAGTATTACTATATAGTGAGTAGATCAATAGTAGTGTGATTTCATGATAACGAAAACCATGGCGAGAAACCGGTTGATAAATCATGCCTTGACCCTCGTCATGTGATCTTGGTCCCTGAAAAAAGGTTTTATGTTTGTGATTTTGGTCTTTTGCTTCCTTTGTTTCAGAAGCCTTTTTCGTTTGTTGAATTTTCTGGGTTTTTCATGTCTCGGTGTGTCATGACATACACATAGTTTTGTGCTACAGTTAGTTCTCTTTTTGGAGGATGTGCTGCCTAAAACGACCGTTTGGTCAGGGTTTCATGAACAAAGAGAAGACTTTTTTTGCTTTTTGAAGCTAGCTTACTTACTTTTTTGCAGCTTTCGTGAATTTTATGAAAAGTGTCTTTGCCTTTCGTTTTTGGTCTCGTTTTGCTGTTTGGAAACCGAACTCATAAAAAAACACCAGGAAGAACATAAACAGAACTGGAAGGTTAAACAAAGACAAGAACTCAGAAAGATTCTCAGATTCATCAACAATCTTACAAATAAAACCTAAACAAATGTTGCAATCAAAGCATTAAGCAAAGGCTGGAAATTTATTCCCACTCCGAAGTGCTTATACAGAACAATTGTCGTATGAGATATCAACAAATTTATTCGTATAATATGATTGTGCGATAAACAAAACAATCAGTCAATCAGACATCTGTTCTAATATAAGTAACTATACGGTGGGTATTGTATATCAAATAATTTATCTGCGACAAGAAGATCATTGACGAGGTGATTTACAGTTTCCCTATTCCCATAAGAAGAATAATTTGTACACCACGATGGTCTCTCCTGCCAAAAATACACAAAACCAAAGCAGAAGGAACAATCATCACCCAACGTCGAGCCTAATAAACCAAAAACCGGAATTTCTAGACTTTGTCATAAAACCAATCGTCCAAAGACGACTTACATATGCCAGGGACACAAAAAACTTCATTAACTAGTTAGAATCAATAAAAAACAAGCAAACTCTATTCTGGTAACATTAGATGTGGTATCAATGTAGTTAAAAAACATGTCAAAAATGAAGCCATAAATGCAGCGATCGTAGCGTTTGACCCTGAAACAATACCAGTCAAGTTATGATACAAACACCCACTAACAGCGTACATGAAAGCCTTACTGTCGATTATTCTGAAACGCAGCATATTTTAATTCAACTGAGAAAAATACAAACAAATTTATGGATGCAGCATGGGCTCAATAGAAATAGCTGATATCACATACCATGAAACGGAGAAAGTTACATTAAATCCTAAATCCGGTCAAATATTCGTATGGAAATTTAAAAGGTGACATTTTCATGATTTACAAAGGAATAGAACATCAACTTCTAACATTCAGAATATTTGACGAGGAATGCAACACCCTGTACCCTATGTTCAACTTGGGAATTCATAATTGAACATTCTATCGACAAAATCTCATACCTTGACCTTGTGGCCTTCAAATATCAGAGACGCAATCGAGAGAGATGGCTCGATTTTAAAACCCACACAAAACATCTGACGATATTTATCTTCCACCACCCTTCAAATGCTTCATTGAAGGTGAATTACTCAGATATGTTCGTACATGCAACAACATTATGGACTTCATAAAAAATGTCAATTTCTCAACACAAAACATTCAACAACGAGATTTAAGACATAGCTTGTATCAAAAAGAAGTTAATGTAACAAAACGTCAGCCATCCTTCATCAACAAAAGTAAGTTCATCAACAAAAATGAGAGTAATGATGTAACAAAATACTTGTCAGCACAACCTCATCAAAACCAGCCTAATCAAACAATGTGATAAGAAACTGGAAAATAATGAAGGGCGATTAAACGCTGGCCATCGTTTTTCCAGAAAACCTATAATAATTTTAAAAAGGAAGAAAAACATACAAGATATCCTCCTTCAAGCAAAATTCAAACACATGGAGAGTACAAAAGCACGGTCAGAGAAAAAATTCACGCAACAATCAGACCACAACATAATGATCTTAGCATCTATTTTTGATGAACAATGGCTACCATTAAACTGAGCATGCGGGGATACACAACCATTGAAGAGACTGAAGAAGGGACCCACTTTGGCCCGAAATGCCACTAGGAGGAATCATCAACATAAAACCTTAGGAAGAATCATCAACATAAAACCTTTTTTCTGGGTCACGATCACATTACGAGGGTCAAAGCACTATCAATTCACTGGTTTCTCACAATCTTTCCCTTATCACGAAACCACATTGATCTACTCACTATACCGTATCACAAGCAAAGGTAGAACCAGTGTATGAAGTTGCCTTCATTTCCTTTATATCGATTCGATTTTTCAAACTCAGACCATTGTTTAATAATCAAAAATCTCATAAAAGTGTGTTACCTATGTTGAACTAATCGGCTGAGTTTTGATACATTTATCTTTTATCGTGAGTTTATGGAAAATTAATACCAATTGTACATTACTTTCATACTATCATTTTGTCACGTAAATGGGCTATTGTACCAAGCATAGTAAACTTCATAATCGTCCATTTTGTAGCTTTTGGTTACCAATTTGGTTTTATGACGTAATCTTAATAATTAACTTGCATTAATTAAATGTTTTGTCTGTAATTTGGGGTGTTAATTTCAGTTCAGGTGATAAAGAGCTGAAAACAGACTTAATTAACAGTGATTTAACATTTTTTAGACAATATTACGGCGGATATTTTAAATTTGGTCGGCCATTTTGGCTTTATGACGTCATCATTATAATTAATTTGCATCAATTCAATGTGTTAGTTATAATTGAGAATGTTTGTGTCATTTTATTCAAAAAAATATGGAAAACTGGCGGAATAAACCGTATTTTACCATTTTTAAGCAGTATAATGGCGGCCATTTTGAATTTATGACGTCATCGAGCCTTTCCGGTGGCCCAAATTTTCGGAGCAATAGCTAATTTTGATCTACATATATATGTGAACCTCCGTAGCAAATCTTGCACTTTTGTCATTCATGTAACGATCTTGCTGTTTTTTGTTGCTAAGCCACCTGACTAAAATCATACTATGTCAGCACGTTGATGATTTTATTGAAATTCTAAATCACGAGACGACATTTTGTCGTTTGGTGAGTACATATGAACGGTCGATTTAGGGCTTTGGGTCATGGTTCATAAATTTAAACTTTTATTGGAGCTTTAAGAGCAATATTCGTGCCTGGAGCCCCCAGTATAGATACTTAATTGCAGAGGTCTCCGGGGATATTGGAGATTTTCTAAATATAGAGGAGGTGAAGATGGAATACAGGAATAAAGGATTATTAATTAATTATTAATTAATTAATTATTACTTGGAATAGCAAAAGAAACCGAGTTGTACCAATTTCAATTTTCTGTTTAGTCTAATGTAACGTAATATATGTTCATTATTCTTTTTGATTTTGGTGCAGTCGAAAACTTCACTTATTTATGTTACTCAGAATTTACAATTTTACCATTTATGTGTGGGGGCAGATGAAAAGCTGCGTTTGAAAATATTTGCAAATTGTTATTTATATGGTACTGGTTTGAGGGCGCTGTGAGCACAATAAGCTGAAAAGGTTGAGACTGTTTGGGGATAATGTTTCAAACTTTGAAATTCGGATGGAATTCTATTTTTCGAAGCATATCTTCCTATTTATTTATTTTCACAATCCTCATTAAATTTATTAAAATGTTTACTGAAGGATGTGTTGATGATGATTAAAGAGAAATGCGAAAGGAATGTTGGTAATCGTTGATGTAAATGGAGATAAATGTTACGATCGTGCAAACTCAAGAAACTTGAGTAACACATACCAAGCATACGTGATATGCTCACATCGTTACTGTAATATTGCTCCGCAAAGTCGATGGAGCTCTTTACCTATCTGTTTACTGTATCATAGAATAATAATCTTTACAGCCCTCAGGCTGATATGGCTTTTGCGACCCGAGGTCGTACGGCGGAAGTGCCCGAGCGTGCGACGGCCTGTACGCCGTACGATCAAGGGCCGCAAAAGCCGTATCAGGGCCGTAAAGGTTTTATCATGTACCTTATGGAATGATAAAAATGTAGTTTACATAATATTCAACATTGTTTAGGAGATAAAAATGCGTTTATATCAAACATTCTTCGCCATTTGTGTCAATTTTTTGCTCACGTGAGCATATGTCGCAGCGATGTCTGTCTGTCTGTCTGTCTGTCTGTCTGTCTGTTGGTCCGATATCAGTGTCGATAGACACTTTACTGCATTCGAAGCAGAGTTTCGAAAACAAAAGTGTTTGTTCGGTGTAATGAAATTAACAACTCACGCCAGCATCATCGGGCATCATCAATATTACCGTCATGAGCACCATCCCTTGGGCGGGCAACAAATCGTGATCTTGCCCTTGCTGGCGTGTGCTATTGTTTAAATATACTGAACAGGCATGCATTAAGTATACACAGGATTTCATTAGAATTCGGAAATATAAGCCGATGTCACCGGCACGGCTCCATTGTCGCCACTCGCCACTGAGCGAGCAGACGTTTTCATAATCTCGCGCTGGCTTTGTGTACAAATTGAACGCTTGCGGATAGCAGCGCGCGTAGTAACCAGAATCGCTTTAGTTCAGAAATGCACGCGATTGCCCATATTTGGGCATCGGACAGGGGCGTGATACGTAAAAAAATACACGGATCTGAGGGCGCTTTCTCCCATAGTTTTACACACGCACGTGAATGTAGGTATATTGATAAAACACGTGAATTCACACGAATCCACATGAATACAGGTTTGCTGAATACAAGCAATGGTTTATTGACTGTGTTCATCTGTATGTGCACTATTCAGCTAAAATACTGTATATAATACATAACAGCAATAGTCCACGCAAATATAGTAATTATTATTGGCTTTTCATGCAGTGTGAGGGACTGTGAACTTGCAGTGGTGAGAGACAGAGACAGAGACACACAGACAGACAGACAAACATTTGAGTTTTTTATGTAAATATTCACCAGGACAATTTAAGAAGTTTGTAGGGTACATTTCATTTAAAAGAACATTCATCACACCTACATCTAAAATACCCTTCCGCCAACCATTATCTTCCAACGCACTTCAGACCTGGAAACTTCCCTGCTTTTCTCTTCAAGTTCAGATATTCGTTCACTCGAAACATTACAAAAGATCTTACTCTCCCGGTCAGATAATTCCAATTTTATTTAAACATTTTAATCATATTTTCTGAAGAAAAAAACTGCGCCAAAATGAAAAATCAGTCCGCCGCCAATAATCACTTGCGATACATGTTTGACGAACACCTTTGTTCGCTGACGATGCGAACGACGAGATTAAGAAAACAGGCCATTTATCAAGGAGTAAAGATTCAGCGCAGGGTTGCGTGAACAATACATAAGTTAAACCAACCGCTTCTTTTTAAGATATGAACCTGAGACAAGAGCATTGTCCAAGCGTACATGCCTGCCTCGCGAGATCTCTATATCTGTCTGTTTGTCTCTCTATTGCCATTTTGTCCCGAATATTTATCTTGTTCAGTTTACTTCTATCACAGTGTCATCACAAGGTACCCCTAAAGATATTGAAAATACTATCACGCAGAGATGCGACGCCTTCAACACTGTAACAGGGAGTAGCAGGTAGGGTAAGAGCTAATTATTAATTCAAGTATGGCCCGCATACAGCTTTCTGAAAACCAAATATATTAAGCGGGAAAACAGAGATATGACTCCATTGTCCTTGGCTCGAACTATGATTTTTTCTTCACAAGGTCAAGGCAAAAAGATACAGGGCTCGAAATTAGCGGTAATCCTGCCTCTACAGACTGCCAACTTTTCTCCTGGGCTACCAATATCCATGACATGGTAGCCCACACGGACTACCAAAGCCTCGGACCTGAAATTTAGTCAGTATTTGGCATGCCATTTCTGGTCCGTCAGTTTGGGACGAGCTAAATTCAGTCAAACCCAGCTGGACACAGAAAGGCCATGATATGACTTTATTATGCAAATCACGAAGACAACTCGCCGTGCGGTGGAACATTGCAACATAATTTCAATATCGGAACTAACGTACTTGAGTAACAGGCACAGGAAATGATGACAAATGACCTGCTACAGTATGTCTCAGTGCTGAGAACGTCGTATTGGTGTCATGACGACTATCAAACTTTGCGTACAACTCTGAGAATGAAACAGATTGTCAATAGGTCACCACACCTTCGAATATCACTATCGTCCATTATACCTGTTTCCTTGGGTATTAAATGTGTGCAAGTATTCACATCAAATGAAGAGACGATTCACATCATGGGCACAATCTTGAAAATAGCCTTTTCTTGCCTGGCCTGCTAACGAAAAATGATACCCCTGAACTAAAATATGTATGGCCCACTAGCTATTGTCACTGGACTACAAACTTCAGAATATGTTAGCCCAAGTCAAGTGGACTACCAGGGAAACGTTGATTTCGAGCCCTGAGATAGATAGATAGATAGATAGATAGATTGATTGATTGATTGATAGATAGATAGATAGATAGATAGATAGATAGATAGATAGATAGATAGATAGATAGATAGAGATAGATAGATAGATAGATAGATAGATAGATAGATAGATAGATAGATAGATAGATAGATAGATAGATAGATAGATAGATAATTAGATAGGTAGATATTGCCCTACAGAGAAAATTGTTCATAATTAATGGTGACAAAGGAAAATGTATTTCTTTTTTGTCTCAAAGTCTCGATGCGAGAAAAAAAAATCAACGTGTCGTGAATGTCAAACTTAATATAGTATGTTCTTCAAAAAATTTACATAAACTTCAACTAGTTTATGCAAAAAGGAATAAATTAAATAGAGCTTATCTGGTTTATTTGCAAGAGTGAATGTTAAATCTATTATTACCTTACAATCAAAATGTCATCTGAAATCGATAAACAATATATTTTTGTACAAAATCGCTCTTTCAGATGTTATATGTGATCATCAACTAATACATTTTTCATTTCACACACCCCAGGTCATGCCAAGGTATATGGAAGTCGTTCACAAAAGCGTTTGAGAGAAAAGGGCCCTGCAAATCTGATTTCAGCTATTCCGATTATTTTAAGGACACCAAACAAACCATACCAAGTGGTAAAGTAAGATTTACATACATACAAATATGAATAAATATTTATACTCCTGTAGAGATTTTTCCGTGTTTCTTTAAAATTGCTGAACGATGGTATTATAATGGGAAATATTTTATAAATATTGTACAGGTAGGAAGACATGCACGAAAGTAAACTTGGCAGTTTGATAAACAGATAACATTTAGGCCAGAGAAAAAAAAATCTTGTTCATCGGATTTTTTGGACCAAGTTCCAGGAGCGGCGAGCGAATTTTTTTTTTTTTTTTTTTTTTTTTAGGCCGAAGGTAAACGCGGTTCTCTGGCATTTTTGCACAGATGCAGAAAAGGCAAGATAATTGTTTCCCTTTTTACCAGAAATATCTCAGACAAGAAACACTGATACTGGTAACTGAATTCAAGACTATATTTCCCAACAATAACATAGGCCATTACATTCACAGTTAGTGTTTGCACAACATATTCTGAATATTTCAACATTCTCTAAGAATAAAACTGAAATGTACAACAAATCACTGAAATCCAACAATTTAGTATTGTCCTTTAATATTGTCCTGGTGGGACCTAGCATCTGAGTTTTTTCATTTTACTTTGGCCCCATGTTTTGACCTCTTTACCACTGTCTGCACTGTCTCTACACAGTTTACACAATGGTCTAACAACACTGTACTGTGATCGGAGTGAAGTTATATAGTCATCATTCAGATCGTACTTTAACATCGACGAAACCATGTGTTTTGTCATTGCCGTAATTTTTATACTTTCGATGCAATTTTCATTCAATCGGATGCACCGTCCATCTGCTGTCACGATCTTGTTGAACAAATCGCCGAACGTAATATCAGGACAAACACTGAATAGCGTCTTTAGAACTAACTGTTGGCCATCACGTCGAATGTTAGCGATCAAATTAATACTCATGATGTGACATGTACTAACCTAACCAAATCGACCCACTTTGCGTCGTGATTCGCCAAATTCAGACGTCACAATAACGTGTTGGCAGTCAACTAAGTCCGTACAAACACGTAGGAAGTCTCATTAAAAATCCCGTGCCCGCGAAAACCCGACAAAGTGTAGGGCGCCACCAGCGGCAGTACTAAACATATTTGTAATGCGGAAGTAAGAATTTGCCGCGATCAAAAAAAAAATCCAAATATGCCAAAGTAGAAGACGCGATTCCGATGAACAATTTATTGTTTCTTCCTGGCCTTACAGTTATTTTGTAGGAAAAACGTTTAAACTCTAGTCTTTGTAAGGCATTGAATGTCTTTATGGCGTTTATCGAGTCAGATATCACAAACTTTAAATCGTCACTTCTAGAGATTTGTTAATATTATCACGACTATTGTTAGATCACTAGTCCTACGAACAATTGGGCGCGTAATCTTTGCTTGTGTTCTCTTTTGCTTATCACTAAAGACGCTTTTATGGTCAGGAGTCCAAGCTGCTGCAATGGACTACTCAGAAAAATGCGGATTTGTGACACTTGGTGACACGCTTACTGGCTGTCTCCTGACCGATCTCACATGGTGTGGAAAAGAGGAAGATCCTGGTATCAACTATGAGACATGTGATACATGCAGAGGTGACATCGCTTCCCCTTCTTCAGTCTTTTGGAGGCAAGCTTCGAAAAATGTATGTTTCTTACGTCTTAGACATAATGATCGGATATACATTTGATCTGAATGTGCCATAATTGTTGAAGAAGGTATATTTCTATAACGCTATTGAGGAATTTATATTCGAAACTATAGGTGTTAAGAATGATAGAAGCAGTGCGCCGCTCATATCCCTTTTACGTAGTTCAAGATGTACTTTTTCAAATGTCTAAAAACGAGCGGTAAAATACAAGTATTGAACATGATTAAGCTCAACGGCTTGACAGAGATCGATCATATTACTATTAACTGCACTGCACTTAGCTTGTCAATTTATAAATTGTTACTTATGTTTTTGTTCAATATTGCGTGCCATCACCATTACAAGTTTATTTAAGCTTATGAATTGCCTTCAATAGGTTAGACATCATTTAACAGAGATGCCATGACTTCTCTGCGCTGCTACGTAAAACTCCTTCCAGTATAATGACTTGGTGCGATATAGTATATGTGACGTTTGATTTTATATTCAATTTATTTAGGAATGAATCTCTCTCTCACACACACACACACACAATAGCGCAGCACGTCATGCTACAATCGCGTGAACCACGTGGAATCAAATGTTAACGTGTTTGTGAAATTTTCATAGGAATGAAACGCTGCTAATTAAAAGACAACCATTTTTTCAAAAAATATTTAACAAATCAAATTAAACAACAAATCAGAACTTTCCATTAAAAACTGAATATCCTCCAAACGATCAATAACAGATAGTTTACCGCGATGATGTCTGTCTATACCAGTACTGTAACCTCTACCTTTTTATCTGGTACGTTTCAGCTTGCGAGTGAGTCTCGTGGTGTTGTCTCCGTGATGCTGAGTGGATCAAATTGACCGTCTCTAACACTTCTGTCCCCTTTCTTGATGTTACACAGCACGTGGACCAAGATGGAAACATAGAAACAGACCTTTACAAAAAGCCGACCGACACCAATCAATATTTGCTATTTACTTCTTCTCACCCTAGACATACAAAAACAGGCATTCCATACGGCCTGGCGTTGCGTATCTGCCGCATCTGCTCCAAAAATGACTGGCGGGATGTTCGTTTAAATGAACTGAAAACATCACTCGTTCAACGTGGCTATCCAGAAAATCTCGTAGATGATCAAATACATCGCGCCAAACAAATATCCCGAGACGGCCTACTACAATATAAATCAAAACAAGACCAGTCACGCATACCATTAGTAACAACGTTTAACCCACACCACCCCAACATCAAACAAATTGTCAATTCCCACTTCGATATCTTACACAAATCAACTCGCTGCAAACTGCCATTCCAAATCCACCAATAATAGCTCATAGACGAAGTCATAATCTACGAGACCTCTTGGTCCATAGCGATATACAACAGTCAAAACTTCCGGCAGGTTTCTACAAATGCGGTTCAAACAGAAGTTGCAACATCTGCAAGTACTCCACTAACGCCAAGCAATTTCAAAGTCACGTAACAAACTCCGTTTACACCATCAAACATAACATTACTTGCAAATCCAAAAACCTTGTTTATCTAATCACATGCAACAGATGCAATAAACAGTATGTTGGAGAAACTAAAACAGAATTTTGCCTCAGGTTCAATAACCATCTATCAACCATAAGACTCAAAACTAACAGTCCCATTGCGATTCATTTCAATGAAAATCAACATACCTTTCACGACGTTTCAATAATAGGGATTATCAAAATAAATAAACAAGATGACACGCTTCGCAAGAAAATAGAATCCATCTGGATTTCAAAACTGGATACATTATCACCAAACGGCCTCAACATTCTTAGCTAAAAGCAATTTAAATAACAATTGCTCACAGCGCCCTCGGACAGGCACTATAAATAACCATTACCGCCAATTTTGAATCGCCACTTTCCATCTGCGCCACACATAAACGGTAAGAATTGTCATATTCTATATCCTTTGTAACTTTCAAATTTACTCAGCCTATAAAGTCCGTTTAGCATTTAATTAGGATCAACACTATCCTTACACTGTTCTGTATTTGTCTGTATTCTCCCTTGTAGACATCTTCAACCTGATGAAGTCCTACTTTTAGGACGAAACGTTGTATCAAAATTACCAACAGAATAAACAGAAAATATACAAGCAGATCAGTAGACGTGTGCAATTTTATTCATCCGCTATATATATATATATATATATATATATATATATATATATATATATATATATATATATATACTTGTTTAGTTCAAGATCAGCTGGAGTAGAGTGCTCAATACTAGAGTAGACCTAAATACACAACTGAGTTGATCAGGATAATCTAAAATATTACATTTCCACTACAAATTTGTTTCGTATAGGCTGCAGAGCCGCCTATACTCACTCATCGGGTGGCTGTGATCGACTGAGACTTTAGGCGGGAAACGATTTCTTTTGTTACACCAAACCAAACCAAACAACATCCCGCTATATGTCAACCACAGAAGCAACCACCCACCCTCCATAATCCGTAACATACCAGAATCCATCAACAAACGATTGACCAGCATATCATCAGACAAACAAACATTCGATTCAGCCATCACGCCATACCAAGATGCACTCAAAAAGAGCGGCTATGACTACCAACTCAATTTCAAACCCGTACAGCAACAGGAAAAACGCACAAGAACACGAAACATCATATGGTTCAACCCACCGTTTGACAATAGCGTCAACACCAACATCGGGCGCAAATTTCTACATTTAATCGACAAATGTTTCCGGCACGATCATCCACTCAGGAAGATATTCAACAGGAATACACTCAAACTAAGCTACAGCTGTATGCCGAACATGCAAAGTATTATCATTTCACACAACAAAGCAGTACTCGCCAGGGAAATGGAAAACAAGAATACAACCGCCACCATCGCCAGTAAAGAATGCAACTGCAGACAAAAGAGCAAATGCCCATTGCCAGGAAAATGCCTCACCGAGGGCGTGGTTTACCAAGCAACGGTCACCAGAGAAGACAACAACACACACGCAACATACATCGGCCTGACGGAGACTCCATTCAAAACAAGATATAATAACCACATGCTATCATTCCGCAACAAAATACAGAAACAGCACCGAACTGAGCAAGCACATTTGGTCACTGAAAGATGCAAAGACAGAATACAGGATTGACTGGAAAATAATAAAGCAATGCAATCCATACTCAAACGTCACAAAAAATGCAATCTGTGCCTCCACGAGAAATTCATACTCCTCAGATATCCAGAAATGTGCTCCCTCAACAATAGAAACGAATTAGTATCGACCTGCAGACACAGGAGAAAATTTCTCTTGTGCAGTCACTAATTATTCAACCTTTTGCAACAAACAGGTGCCGACAAAAACATAACAAAGAAATCGTTTCCCGCCTAAAGTCTCAGTCGATCACAGCCACCCGATGAGTGTAGGCGGCTCTGCAGCCTATACGAAACAAATTTGTAGTGGAAATGTAATATCTTAGATTATCCTGATCAACTCAGTTGTGTGTGTGTGTATATATATATATATATATATATATATATATATATATATATATATATATATATATATATATATATATATATATATATATATATATATATATATATATATATATATCAATACAACGGCACCAGACTTTCAACCAAATAAGTCAAAACGTCATTTTTGCGTGACCAATCACGTCTAGGTGATGTGTCATCTTTCAGCTTTTCTGGGCTATCATCGGAGTAACTATATCAGTGGGCACATTGCTTTAAATATTCAATAAGGTCAAGTCTTAATCACTTCTTGCATATGAGCAACATATATATAAAGAAGGATGTCGTGCATCTGATTTCTGTTTATTCACTGTGAACGTTTGAGGACTTGGGCATTGTCACGACGTAGATCATCGAAATTTGAAATCGAAAATGCCAAAACAAGTGTTTTACAATATGATATATCTAGAATCACAACATCAGAAGGGATGGACGTAATTTGTCACTGATTTTTTTGCTTTTAATTGACATTGCCTCGTTTTCATCATTCCGATGTAGACATTTCCACTATTTGTTCATAATAGGATATGGTATCATGTTTTTCATTTTGTATTTGTTTGTTTGTTTGTTTGTTTGTTTTTATATTTTGATCACTTTTTTCATGACTTTCGCCATCGGATATGAAGAAGAAAGGAGAAGAAAAACCGATTGCTTACAAAAGTTACCACGCAATGTTTTTGACGGATTGTTGAAAATGTTTCCATTTTTAAAATTTAATTCGCAGTTTCTTCGCAAAGAATGAACTGCCAAACCTAGACTCGACGAAAGTGACTGAAGTGCGGATTCTTCTTCGTGACAAAACTAACGAGTATGTAAATGTTCTTTGCAAATTTCAAAAGTCTTTATTGCACAAGTGTTTCTTCGATGACATCGATTAAATTGTGATAAGGCGTAATACCAGTTCGCCTTTCCGATCTTTCAACGGAAACATTTTCTCGACGACGGTCGATATTCCGATCTATGATGTATTCGGCGAGCCAAATGTTTCAAAAATATTTATCGATTCAGTGCAAAAATAAACT
This sequence comes from Ptychodera flava, assembly GCF_041260155.1. NCBI lineage: Eukaryota > Metazoa > Hemichordata > Enteropneusta > Ptychoderidae > Ptychodera > Ptychodera flava. Next base: position 31,182,210 of record NC_091928.1, read on the forward strand.
GTCTTTCTCGATTCAAATAAAAATTCAGTGCCATTACGGAAGAAAATAGGTAAAAAAAGTATAATTTAAAAAATAAAAGACAGAAATGTCATTTAATGGTTAACGTTGAGCTTCATGTTGCCGACACAGTTTTTTCAAAGCAATATTTCTCATCAAAAATGACAAAGAAACCCCCTCATACTATATATTTTCAAACAGCAGAGACTCTAAAGTTTAGTATGGTAGCAGTAGTTAACTCGAAGGATGAAGTGGGTGTATGGCGAGAGTGTCCAGCTTTCGTAACGCCAGACACTCTCACTATACTCGCAGATCCAGACCGGCACATACAAGACATGTCGATCTCCATTGCAAGTTTTATCTCCATAAAGTCGGACGCGTTCTCGTTCTCCATATACTAGTGAAAACGTTACCTCGAATCTAAACGGAGTGTTTTAGCCTGAGTATGTTTGCCTTCGCCACTCTCCGTTTAGTAACTAAACCAATGTAAACGATGAAGGTCCCCTACACACAGCCGTGACATCCGCAAAACTGATCTATGTATTGTCATTATCATGGTATGGTGAGTTCGAGGATGTCTGACTCTGAGGATATTTTCCTTGCAAAACGGCGACTGCATGGCCAGTAGGCGTTTAGGGAGCCGTCATTACTTACGGCCTGGGGGTGGGAGGAATTAAGGGGGTCACTCAAAAAATTGAAAACTTCAAGGGTTCCCTCAAAATGTGGAGAGAAAGAAGCGGGCCGGGTTACTCATTTTTGCGTTCAATGAATTGAAACACCTCAAAGATTGCATCGTTGCCCACATCAATTTCTCAAAGTTTTCACGGGATCTAGGGACGAAACAAAACGTTTTTTAATTCATCCTTTATTATCACTGAAATATATGTTTTGATTGACCGCAGTTCAATGACAATTTTGACGGTTAAACATACCATATTCAGGCTTTTCATTAGAAGCTGGCAGCTGAAGAAATGACACAAGAAGGCCACAGATTTTCCATTCCTGCATATCCATTTGTCTTCCTGAATCTCTGACAAACTGAACGGTGTTTTTCACAAAAAGTATTGTCATTATTGCGTTTTTGAGTATTGTGACTCAAAAACTGATCGTGCAAAAAATGTAAAAAAAGTCAAATTTCGAAGTCATTTTCATACAGTTTTACCGAGTGCAAAATAAATTGAAACACCTCTCAGCTTGCATCACAACACACATAAATTTCTCAAAATTTTTAATACGAGAGGGGGAAACCCTTTGGGTGTTCTAACATTTTCATTTGGTAAAAACAAACAATTTAAAAATTCCTCTCAGATTGCACCAGACTGCACCATCGCACATATCAATATCTTGAAATTTTCGATGCAAGATAGGAGAAAGCCCCCCTAACATTTCCCCCCTCATATTCATACATGTTTAGGACTTTATTTAGAAAGAAAATTTTACAGTTTATTTTTAAACATTTTGAAACGTTTGGCGCGCGGTAGATGTAAGAGACTAATAAAGATGCCCGGAATAATTTACTATCGACGTTGACATTATACCTGTAAAACATGAATTTCACACTTATTTATGATCAATTTTTACAATTGGGATAAAGTAGCAGGTCTTGTTTTGACAAATGTAGTTGGAATGATATTTTCAGGCATCACTGTGATAGTGGTTCAATAAACAAGCTGAAGTCAGAAATTCGCAGCAACAGTTTGAAACCAGCCTGCATCGACAAGGAAGAGTAAGTAAATAGTATGTTCATCTCTGACATTTCGCAAAGGTAGACGTTATTACTCTATCGGCCTTTCAATTCAATGAGGTACAGAAAATTTAACATTTATCTTGACCTTAATTGTGCTCAACAAAGTTTTGTTGCCTGATTGTTATCGTAGTATAATAAATTAGACAAATGCGTGAGACTGCCAGTGGTCTTCCCTGAAACATGCACACTTTACAACATTCCGTAAAGGAGAAAATTCACCTTCTTTTGAATATTATTGTTGGGCTGGAAATGTGTTAAGGTATTGCGAGTCGTTTGCTGTCGCGCTCTTTCTCTAATGCCATGTGAATTAAATCATCAGATATTCAACAGAAATAAACTTTCCACGTTCTCTCTGCTGCTGAAACATGTTTCATACATAGTCGGTAGGGCAACAAGTTTTTTTTAAATGGTCCTCCTGTCATGTTACGGAATGATCGCCACCCCCAACCCCGGGGCTAGATATACATTGACTATCCCTATTGCACGAGGTAATGAAATCCGCCAAGCGAAAAAATATTTTTTATCATCTTTCTGTCTTCTGCCAAAGCTCAATAAGTCGATAAGTGTGCGAGACAAACAAATGAATTGTAATTGAATATATTCTAAACCCTCAATCTAATAAATATACATTTACCGTAATTTTTGTTTTGCTCTTTTATATTTCATTATTACAGGGAGATTAATAAGATCTGTGATGAAAATAAAGTCAGTGATGGCGTGTCGAAAGAATTCTACCAATGCGGCGATGGGAACAGTATTGTAGCTAGCACAGCGACAATCTATTCATTCATTGCTTTCTATGTCATGCTGACAAAAATTTTGTAATTTGTTTACTGTACAGTGAATTCAGAATAGCTTGGAATCATGAGTGATGAGAAAAACGTTTCTGGCGATAGAAAATAACGCCACCTGCATTCATTACAAACGTTCTTCTTCGATAAACTTTGTAACAATTTAACCCAATACAACGTGGAATGTGCCACAGTCAACATCGTCAGTGTCGCCGTGCTCCGATTGCAAAACTCACACGTACACTGACTGCTTGAATATTCTTATATGCTATGAAACTGCACTGAACGATCGATTTTTTTGTTGATGCAGTGTGTATGGGTCGATACAAACATTATTATTTCCTACACTGAACGTGTTCTGTAAGTGATAACAGTGTACGTCGGGCTGGATTAAATTGTTGCAAAATCTATCAAAGGAGAACATTTGCAATGAATGCAGTTGGCGTTATTTTCTGTAGCCAGAAACGTTTTACTAAGGGTGGACCATTTGATATCCTTGGGGTCTGGAAGATTTTTTTTTTTTTTTTTTGGGGGGGGGGGAATTATTTTTTTCCCACATGTTTCACTGGATGTTATTTTTTCCCTTGTGAATCCTGGCATTTTTTTTTCATTCTTCCTTCAAAGATTTTTTAATGTAGCGATGTTGCAAAATCAATGTGTTTTTCAAACATCAACGGACTTGTACATAAGTGCAAAGTTTATAAAGAAACTAAACTTTAATTCGAATAACATGGCACACTGACTTAACATGGTTGTGCCTGGACAGTGGCTTAGGTCGAGATTTGTTTGACAATTAATTCGACACTTGAATCCTTGATGTTTACACTTGTTTGCGTTAGAAAGATTACGTTCATAATATAGAAGTTTATTTAGTGAGTTATTTTAAAGTTAAAGTTATTTGTTAAAGTTATTTGTTAAAGTGACCTAAACTAAACGTAATGGTTTTTTATATATAACACCCTTGATTTTCAAAAGTCTTTGTTGGCATGATAATAAATCCGTGGGACATTTCGGCCAGCCGATAAACAAATTTTCAACTTCAAAAACGAAAATCTAAATGGAGCTAATTTTCAATTTTCAAATGGTTTAATTATCTTGATTATTAACTGTTAGTCCTATTTTTAAATTTGAAATCTTTGGTCTGAGATTGATATATAGGAAACAGGTCTATACTGCCGCGAGGATGGCACTTTGTGGCCATTCAGATTTTTCTCCAACAAACTCTATTTCCCACAATGCATATTTCCGTCTTTCCAATTTTCAATTCACCAAATATCTTATTCTCTTATTATCTTTGGGGCGTGGCAGCTGAATCTATCTTGACTAGAATCTCCCTCCGAGGGCCGGAGTGTATCAAATTCTGACAATGGTCGAGTAACGAACATACAAAGAACAATAGTGATGCGGCCGCCGGAAAGGATGGTCCGACATAGTCAGTTTGACCTGAGCTGCTGAAGTTTTTCGCGCTTCCCGTCAATGTCGCAAACTGGAACGTTGTGAAAAATTGTGACAACCATCAGCCCAATTAAAGTGCGGCATCGACATTTAATTTTGTCTGATTACTTTATTCAGCTGTCAATCCTTGTACGCAATGATGTTCTCCTCATAATGATCGAAGTACCCCGTAATACTTTTTAACCCGTATGCCGGCTCACTTTGTGAATTGCACCCGTTACAACCGATCCGAATCTTGACCTTGGAGGCGTTTGATATCATGTTTGAGACAGTATCGTCTTACAGTTCGTTCAGAGATACCACTTGCCCTGGGCAAAACCTTTCGGAGATGAACACCTATTTCGCGGTGACTTCTTCCTTTATCAACCATGTCTAGCATTTCTCGCGGCTGAACGCACCAACTTAAATTCATTGCCTGAAGTGCACGCGCACTCTACCAACCAAGAATAGTTTTTCTTGTCTTCCAATATGTGAGACGATGCTAGGGACTGGTCATAGTTTGTTCAGCCTCGCGCGCTCTGTACCTGTGCAGTACACACACTCCAGAGCTTGCAGAAGCCGTCTGAGATAGCGTTCTACATTTGCACTATAAATCGTTGACAAAATGTTGACATTGCGCTAAAACGGTCACTACTCTGACAATTTGATGCCCCAGTCAAGAACGTAGGATTTATAATAATAAGATTATCACGAAAATACCGCAAAGGATGCACCAGGACATCAATTTGGCGCCGGGGCATGGGCGCCGTGCATCCGTCACCCTCCGCTTCGCGTCGAGCAATACGCTACGCCGATGTCCTCGTGCATCCTTTGCTGTATTTTCGTAATAACCTCATGTAATTCAAGTTACGCACCCGAACGGCGCGCCAAAAAATGAAACTGAATGATAAAATTCATGGCTAGCACGATGCATGTGATGCATTTTAGGCAATTTTGAGCCCGTGTCGAATTTTAAAAACACACTGACCCCCCAATTGGGCATTTCAAAATAGGTGACCCCCATCACCAGTGTAAAAAACAGGTTGACCCCAATGAATCCACCGGCCTCCTAGGCCCGAGAAACTGACCAATCCCTCATTCTCGCTAATTTTTAAAAGTGTCCTGTGCGAATTATCTTAACCAAGCCCCGCCCCTAGCACATTTGGTTACACTGAGATAAATGTTCCATCTTATTTCCACTTCGATACAGTTATTTCCGCCATAGTAATGAAAAGATACTGGGCAAATGGGCAAATTGGACATTTGGTAGATCGGAAATTGAAAAAGCGGAAATGTGCATTGTGGGAAATAGAGTTTGTCACTGGGAAATTTGAATGGCCGCAAAGTGCCACCCTCACGGCAGTATAAACCTGTTTCCTATATTTCAATCTCAGCCCATAGATTTTAAACTTAGAAATAGGCCTAAAACTTAAATCAAGATGATAAAACCACTTGAAAATTGAAAATTAGTTCCATTTTGGTTTTCTCTTTTGAAAATTTAAATTGGTTTATTGGTTTGCCGAACGTGCCACGGATTATAATACTTGATGACGAAATTTTTGTTTTAACATCTTCTGAAATTCTCTCATAATTGACTTGTCAGTTCAATCTGTCTATGTAGCAATCATACCAGAGAACAATATTATTTACTGTTAAACACAGAGGAGATAACGCATGTATCGACAGAGTGTGTTCACTTATCTAGAATCAGTGAACAATTCAAAAAGCCATATCTAACTGAAAATTAATTTCAAGAGGCTTTTGGAAAGACAAGAAGGGTGCACGGAAATGAAAAAGTTACATCCCAAAAGGTTCTTGCTGATACTGTGATAATTTTTTTTTTCTTCCACAGTAGCTTGCCATTTTTTTCATAACTCATGTAAGGCAGAATTTTTTCCCTTGTATCTGCTGGGATAATTTTTTTGTTTCGAAAATCTTCCAGACCCCCAGGATATCAAATGGTCCACCCTTAATCACCCAAGCACGTTGCAAGTCCAAGCTATTTTTAAATTCACTATAATTTCCCTACACATTCTGTCTCCTTGAATACACAAGTCAGTACTACTACCTTGTTCGTGAGTACTCAAGAAAACCAGATATAAACTGAAAATGCTTACGTGTTTCATTATATATTTCAGTTATTTTTAAATTTGAACCTTTGCCATTGAAAGTACTATGATCAACATAATGAACAATATTCACCAGATATTAACTCTATAGGTCATTCAGTATTCAAATATGCATCGAACTGAAATAAAAATAATTCATTCCTTTGACTGACGTCATTGTATCTTCACTTAACATAGCAAGTGTAATTGTCTTTGGTCAAGTCCTTCAAACTATATATTTCAAACTTTGAAAGCTCATTAGATATGCAAATTATAAATTAGCTCACATGTAAATGCGAAACGACTTCCTATATTGGTATAATCTGGTATAATCATCAATGTACATAGCATGTTTGCAAACTTTGATATGATAAATCCAAGTATATATCCCTAATTAGGAAAGTTCATTAAATACACAAATTAGGAATTGACTGAAGCAAAAATGCTTATTATGCCTTTCAATAATGATAGCCTACATCATAGTATCATTAAAGTATTTAGCAAGTTTCATCAATTTTGGTCGTGTAAATTCAAATATATATCCCTAACTTCAAAAGTTCATTAAATATGCAAATTAGGAGTTCGATTAAGTAAAAATGCTTAATGACTTTCAATAACGTCGTATCATAGTATCTTTAACGTACCGGTACATAGCAAGTTCAGTCTAGTCAATACATATAAATATCCCTGATTATGAAAGTTCGTTAGATATCCAAATAAGGAATTGGCTAAAGTTAAAATGCTTGAACTGGAACTTACCCTATAAAACCGGATTATCGTAAATCTATGCAAATGTAAAAAAAGCCACGCTACTGATCGGACGTGTGTTTGGTCCCAGAATCCCATAATTTTGCCATGTTACAGGCGTTCATTGTCACTGAATCTTGCATTATGATGTGTGTGAATATAGAGACTAAATTTGAGACGGAAATAAACTTGAAAAGATGTTCCGTGTTTTGTCAGAGAACGTATATTTTTCAAAATGTGTTTCCTGTACGACTATTTGACCGTTCTTTGCATGTGTTAAGAAAGTGCCCATCAGGATTATTCAAATTTATCATACGGTCAAAGCTATGCTATGAGAATTCAAAAACGCCCTCCCAGTGTACGACAATTGCTGCGTCATCAGTAATCCCCCTATTGTGCGCCCACGGTCCCATAACTTCCCTTTTAATGACTTTCAATAATATTCTATCATTGTATCTATTAATGTACATAGCAAGTTTCGTCAACTTTGGTCTAGTCAATTCAGATAAATACCCTTAATTAGGAAAGTTCATAAAATATGCAAATTAGAAATTTGCTGAAGTAAATATGCTAAATGACTTTCAAGAATGTTGTATTAAATTATCCTCAATATATGTAGCAAGATTCATCAATTTTGTCAAGTCAATTCAGATATATATCTCTAATTAGGAAAGTTCATTAAATATGCAAATAAGGAATTAGCTGAAGCAAAAATGCTTAATGCCTTTCAATAATAATCTACCATAGTACCTTTAATGTACACAGCAAGTTTCATCAATTTTGGTCATGTAAATCCAAATATATTGTCCTTAATTTCAAAAATTCATTAAATATGCAAATTAGGATTTGGATGAAGTAAAAACGCTTAAAGTCGTTCAATAATGTTAAATCATTGTATCTTCAATATCCATACCAAGTTTCGTAAATTTAAATCGAATAAATTCAGATAAATGTCCCTAATTAGTAAGTTTCATTAAATATGCAAATTAGCAATTATCTTTCACGTCATCCCTTAATAACTTTCACAGCTGATATATCTTGATGTGATAATATTTGTAGCAAATCTCATCAAATTGTGTGCAGTTGTCCGTTTTTTCTGAAATCATTAATTATGCAAATAAGAAAAAAGTTAGCAAGCCACATCCACCAAAAACTAATCAGTTCTTGCCGTTTGCAAACTGAAGCAATGTGCCACATTTGATTATGATATGATGACAGACAGACAGACAGACAGACAGACAGACAGACAGGCAGACACACGACAGACAGACAGACATCGCTGGGACATATGCTCACGTGTGTGACCACGTGAGCAAAAATAAATGAATTTGACGAATTTAATCCTTAATTCTCTAGTTGAAGCATTTGTTGAAGTTGCAACTGTTCCAAATATGTATTTCAGGTCAATTTATTATCACAGCAGTAATATTGGCATATATCAGGAATAAAATTTTGTCGAGTTGCCACTTCTCTTAACATTGTCGATATTACCTTGTGTACTTTCCCGTCGTCTGCTTTACTTATTGTGTTTACCTTCTTGTCTATAGTTGACTGTGTACTAGGCGATATTTGAGAACAAACGAAATCAAATTGTAAATCTGTAATGTGAGCCTGATTCATTATTAACTTACATACAAAACAAAAAGCTTCAGCAGTTTATTCTATTATTAATTAGAAACGCGGAGAGGAAACTAGAACTTTTTGTGTGTCTGTTGGCGTTTGAAAAATATCATTCAATGAAATTCTGATATATCATTCCATTTAAGGTAGCATGCGCCTCGAAAGCGAAAGACTTGAACTTTTGCCAAAACTTTTTTTAAGGTTATCCTTAAACCATTCTCTTTCAAAATCAAGGATAAAAATCGGGGATCACCGTGCAAACTATGGTACTAAGGAAACAAATAACCCAAGATTTACCGATATTTATTATTAAAAATGACGTTATACTTTTGTTAACTCTATGGAGAAAAAAAAATATTCGAATTTTGGAAAACTAAGTCGGTGAAAACTTTCTCATTCCAAGAGCTTTAAAATGAACCCTCACAAGTGATAGATCGGAAAACAATTGATCAAGCTTGAGAGTTCGAATATCTGTCACCGAGGCGCATTCTACCTTAATTTATACTTGCAAGAATATTCACTGAGTTGCCACTTGCTAACAATAAATCATACTGAGTCTGAGTCAGCAAGTTAAGTTTGATATGTCAATGGAATCAAATACGATATTTTAAAGTCAGCAGCACAAAAGTCGTCAAAAAGATAGATTCACTGATGACTTGAAATTCAATACGAAGTAAACAAACAACGAAAATATTGAAGAAAAAATTCACAGCGTCTGAAACGTAGTGTCTATCATTAACACTCACTCATGTATTTGAGTTTGCTCATTTAGTCTAGACTGAGTGATTTGACGTTAAAGTTTGATTGGAAGAGCATGAAGGAAAATAAAGTTCAGTTCAGTTTTTAACGATATATTTGTTTGACTTATTGGTAGGTTTACCCATCCTGCAAGATATTTTTATTCTTTTCCTCTTCCCTAATGTCAGCCTTCAAATCCCGATATCTTATCCCACCGAGCTACCTATCTACACTGAGCTGTGTAGCAACTAACTGTCGCCCTGACTGGTTATTAGTGTTTCGCAATAAAAGTTTCTCTTGCAGCACAGCTAACCAAGCTACTAAACCATCCATTTTCCCTTTCTGTTGCTCACCCATCAATATTATAGTGTCCATCAAGTGTGTATCTGATATATTACGCTCTAAGGTATTCATCGGCTGTCTGAAGTTCAGCTAGTAGTACGCTGTCGTTAGAGGGCAGCAGACAGGCATAATAATTGAGGAGCATATCATGTATTAAGCATTACAAAAGCGGTTTTTCTATTATTATTATTATTGTTTATTTCAGGCACACATAGGCTCATATCAAAACAAGTACAAAGAGACAGTTATAAAAGAACATGAATACAAAAGAATTTTTAAAAAAATAAATCTATCTGTACATTACATTTCTAAAATGACGCCAAAAGGATGAAAACAGCAACGAGTCAGAATCCGTAAAAGTGCGAATTAAAATATTCTCACTTTCAATCAGACGAACCCTGAATTTAAAAAGAGCTTGGCGTTGAAGTGAAGTAAAATTCAGAATGCTCCTCTGCACACCATTGTTGCTTATACTACAGGCAAATTTAAGTTGAAAGATGATTCTCATAGAATTATTGTACGCAACTCGCATATCATTCATATGTTTTACACTATAGTCACTCCAGATATTCAGACAGTATACACTGTACATGAAAGCTCTGAAAAGAGCATTTTTAACCTCATAGGAACAATGACTGAAGTTACGGATGATATAGTTTGCCCTAGCATACATACACTTCAGCTGTCTCTGGATGTCATTATTGTCGTCTCCAGTAGACGACACCTTGTAGCCCAAATACCTTTTTATTTTTACAAACGTGAGAAACTCTCCATAGAGGTACACTTTCGGGTTACTTACTAATTTCCCAGACTTTGGCAGAAAGTACATACATTCAGATTTAGTAGAGTGAAAGAGAATATCGTGATCATTTCCATACAGTTCGCATATCTTAATCAATTTTCTGAGTGATTTAACTGAAGGGCAAATCAATACAATATCATCTGCATAAAGCAAATGGTTGATTATATTACCTGCTATCTGGCAGCCCACACCAGACCCTTGCAAAATGTAACTGAGATCGTCTACATAGACTGCAAACAGCCTTGGGGAAAGAATGCTTCCCTGACGAACACCATTTCTGGCACAAAACGGTTTAGAGGTGGCAGAAGCCCATCTTACACAGAATGATTGGTTACGATACCACCACATAAGAATGCAAACAATGAAAAGCGGTGATCCTCTATCAATTAATTTTTTAAACATTGACCAATGATTAACTCTATCAAAAGCCTTTCTGAAAGCAAGAGAAAACTGGCGAATTTAGTCTCTTTTACAGGTCATTTATCTCCTTTAAAATGAAAATACACATGAGAAAAGTTTTTTTATATTCATTCGTGGAAAATCTTAAATATTTTTGTATTGTTTTCGGTTCAGCTAAATTTGTGCAACTGATAAACTTTCAGCTGACAGAGAATTTCAAACATCACTTGTTTCAGAAAATACCTTTCAGCTGTTAAAGTTCATATGCATATGAAAATGTCGGCACGATTGAGGTGCTCTTCTCATTATTTAAGAATAGAAACTGACAGAAAACTAAACATTGATAGAACAGGCAGAATTTGTGTATTATGTGAACGAAATGAAATTGAAAATGAGTATCATTTTGTTTTGATTTGTCCATTTTTGATACTTTAAGAAGTAAATATTTTCAAGCTTTTTATTTCAAATCACCATCAAAAAGGTTATTTGTAGGTTTGATGTCTTCGAGTAATCATGATTTATTACAGAGATTAGCAGCTTTTACCTTTCATGCTATGATATGTAAGAAACATATTGAATGTAAAATATATTTTTCCCAAGATTTTTTGTTTTTTTCCTGGCATCTAATAATGTAACCCGAGTTTTGTTTGTATATTGGGCCGATGGCCAGGAATAAAGACCACATATTGTGTGCAGGCATGTTAGAAGGCATGTCTGTGGTATGTTGCATTGATATCAAGCTGTGGCCGCCGTCAAAATTGCAACAACATGGTTATTGAACCATCTTGATAGAGGTGTAAATGCAGCTGAGTGTTTTTCTAGGTGATATGAGTTAGGTATTGTGTATAGCGAATTCCAATCCCATAAAAAGTAACACGTATTGCCCATACGCGATATTGGCCTTCGTTTCGAAACCCTTGAAATTTGTTTTGGTTACTGTTCATGTGACCAGCATTATCTGGACAGGGATCAGGTCAAAAAATCCTGCAAATGCATTTGAATGTCAGGTATAATGTTTAATTCTTGAAGCCGTCTGTTTTGACATTCCAATTCTTCAGTTGTGATTAAACTATATTGTCTCATATTTCAACCGGAGTGCCGTTACTAAAACCCAAGCTATGTTAAATAGTACATCTATCATTGTAATCACTAACATCTTATTTTTACTTTAGCGTCAACAGTAATTTTCTAGCATTGCAGTATGTCACTTTAAATGTATTGATATTAACCGTGTTTTTCACGGTAGCAAATAGTTTAGATCATTCATAGTACATAAATCAAAATTGAAACAGGGATTCGTTATTTGTAAACATTCACTTTACATATTTCCACTGCTGTCGCTGTTTAATTTATTACGAATTTGTTGCCACTTCTTCAGAATACGCTGACCTGTAACCTCTGATTTTTGCCCTCACTTTGCAAACACGACACAATAATTCATTCCTGAAACTCGCCATCTAACGTTTTTGCCCCGGGACATTCTTCATTTACGCTTTTGCCCAGTTCCCGGTATATCAAGATCACCATCATGGAATCTGCGGCTTTTCTCCATTTCATGATCGTTTTGGGCCTGGGTACATATCTTCCATGTGTGACCTATTGTAGTCACTTTACAGGTATGTGAGGTATATATTCCTGTTTTTAGTGGCGAATGTCGAAAACAGGCACGTTCTCAACATAGTATGCAACAGCTTCACAACGCACTTACGCAATGTCGGCGAGTAATATTGTAAACCTCTGGCTGGTGTTAAATTTTGGTTTCAGACGCGAGGGCAATTCAATGCTGAATAACCCGAAAGAGTTGGGCAGAGGCTAACGCGTTTGTGACACCACTTTATATAAAAGATCACGGTGTATTATATTATCACTGCAATTCTATTCGAGCTATATTCATATTGAATAAAAATGCAGAAATCGCGCTTGCACAAAATGAAAGTTGTCACTTATTTTTTTTTAGAATGCAATGTTAGTAAATGCCACCGTTTCTATTTAAATAGTCAAGTACCCGTACTCAACCATTAAATAGGAGTTTAAATGATACAAGTATATCGATGAAATGGCGAAAACGATATTTAATCAGGGATTTCGGTCTGTTAATGCTATTACTTTAAGAGTACAAAAAATATTGTGATTTACGTCGTAACCCTCATAATAGGATCTAAAAGGATTTGAGACAGTCACATGTATACTGGGATTCATTCTTGTTTTTAAGCCATATTTACCAGTCTATTACAGATACAACAGAAGCATCATTGGCAGCGTCATCTTCCCATTGATCACTTCTTTACCTCTAGTATGTCCAACTAACGTTTCTTCATGTTTTAGTAGTACCATCACTCATAACGCAGCCCAGGATACAGGAGCTCTTGCTTAAACAAGAAATCAAACAAACAAAACGCGAAGTAAACAAATTACTTCAGTATGGCAGTGGCTTAGCGACCACTTAAAAGTCAATATTTCATTCTCTTGTAGTAAAATAACTAGACCACAATTTAAATGCAATCTATGTCGTCGTCTCTAACGTTGAAAACATGGACGCAAAATGTTGTCGAGAACGAGAATCTTGCGACGTCACTGCCAAACTATAGCCGCCATGAAACTTACATATATGGTGACCTTTGGACTCTATTCGGGTAACGTTACTCAGACCCGAATCGCACTATACATAAACATGTGTTTTGCGATACGTAAGTCGTAAATTTGGCAATCATTATGTTATTTTGTGCAAGGAGATTGGATATTTTAACGACTTGACACATTTGAAATCATGCCCTATCGGCATGTTGATAGTTTTATGGAAATTCTAAATCACAAGGACATTTTTGTCGTGTGTTAGGTAGATATAAACAGTCTATTTGTGGTGAGGTCATATGCAATAAATTTTAAAGGGACAAAGTCGGCCATTTTTTGATAAATTTTGTTTGATACGAGCTACTACTTATATCGCTTGACATCATAAAGATACTAAATGAATAGGTGACCCTGCATATATTCGACCCCGATTTTACATGAAACCATCGCGATCATCAATGTAATAACCATTAATTCATTTTCGCGATGGTTTCATTTAATTGTCTAAAATCGGGGTCAAACATATGCGTAGTCACCCATTTATTCAGTATCCTTCAACATGTCAAACAATATAAGTAGTGTCTCGTATTAAACAAAAATCATGAAAAATGGCCTACTTTGTCCCTTTAACTTTTAATGGAGCTTTAAGAGCAATATTTCTGCCTGTATTCCTCAGTATAGACACTTAATTGCAGAGGTCTCCGAGGGATATTAGGGATTTTCTACATATGAATTAACCATCTTCATCAACCAATACGAAGTTAAGACGAAATACAGAAATAAAGGAGTATTGATTAATCATTATTTATTTAATTAATTAATTACGAATCTTAGTCAAAAATACATGCTATGCTATAAGAAACTTCCAGGTAATGGTCTCATGTTCATCCTTACATGACGCTAAACATACATTCAAGAGTGTTTGCTTCCTCAGTCATCTGGAAAGTATCAAACATTGTATTCCAGTGATGAAGTTTCATATTTTTATATTCTTTCAAAGAGGACTGATTTACAAGTCACACGACAAGTGGCCCTATTTGACAAAATGACAATTTAGCTTACAATATCCAAAGATGCCATTTGCAAAATTCGGCAAGCACATCTGACTGCTAGGGTTAGAAAACGTTATTATTTCACATTTTACCGTTGGCTGGTGAAGATAAAATTCTTTACTTGTTTGTTAACAACTATCAACGAGTGAGACAGTTGGCATGTTATTTTACTATTTGCTCATACTTTTAATTTCATTGAGATCGAAACACCGGGAAAATGATCTTTTTAAGATTTGTACCCTGCGGCTTGACAAGAACTTTGATTCAAAATATATTAAGTTAAAAGGTCTTGTCAAGCTGCAGGGTACAACTCTAACTAAAATATCATTTTCCCGCTGTTTCGATCTTAATGGTGCATAGTGGTCGATACCATTCTGCCCTGAAGTTATACTGACGGAATTGTAGCACAGTAGTACGAGAGAAAGGGGGGAGGGGAGGGGGAGTTACATTTGGTTTTAAATTTATGTAATATTCACTAGGACACTTTTATACGATTTTTTTGGTAATTAAAGTTGAATTTCGTCACACGTTGCACTTCCACCCGACAACATAATCCTACAAACTTCAGACCTGGAACTTCCCCCACCCAGTTTTACTCTCCCAATTCCGATATTCGGACTGCGCTCAGTCGAAAAATTCCAAAAAATTTAACCCCACTGGTTAGCAAAGTAACAAAAAAGCTATTGAAACACATTCGCTACCCACCAACTAAGCAATTTCATTTTGAGCAAATGAATGAAATCCTGCACCCTGATGGTAAACATATTGCCAGTCAGGCCGCTAAAAATCTCTTGTAGGACAGGTTTGACGAACACTTATGTTAGCTGATACTTATGCCAACACGAGACAGGCAATTAATAAGAAAGAACAGAATCAGTGCAATGCTGCTTGAACAATGAACCTGTAACATCAAAGTATCTATTTTAAACTATTTACTTGGGCTAATAGCATGGCCCTAGCGTACATGCCTGTATGTCTTTATATCCATCTGTCTGTTTCTCTGTTATCATTCTGTCCAGAATATATATTTATCTTGTTCAGTTTATTTATATTACAGTGTCATCAGAAGGTACTCCTCAAGATATTGAAGAAACTATCATCGACAGATGCGACACCTTCAACGCTAAAGCGGAAAGTAACAGGTAGGCGAATGGATATTTATTAATTCTAGTATGACCAATATACAGGCTGCTAATTGAAAATCCAAATCTAATCAGCAGGAAAATTTGTAACTCCATTGTCCTTGGCTCCAGTGCTATGAATTTTCCTCAAAAAAACATTTGCCTTAAAGTGTCGATGTGAGAATAAATTGTACGTGTCGTAGTTCAAAGCTCTAAACTATCAGAAAAATTTACTACTTCAATAAAATACAAATGACCTAGTGTATGCAAAAGGCTGAAAGCTAAATAAAGCTGGTCAGTTTTTTTTTTTGGGGGGGGTGGTTTTGTTTGTTTTGTTTTGTTTTGTTTTGCAACAGTGGACATAAAACCCGTTTATCATACAATAAATAGGCAATAACATGTAATTGATAAACAATTCCAATTTTCGTACAAAATCGCTCTTAAATATTCTATGAAACCATGTGAACATAAACCTGTTATCTCATACACTACAGGTCGTGTCAAGAAATATGGCAGTCATTCAAAAAAGCATTTGCCCTAAAAAGTCCCTGCCAATCTGAGTTCGACTATTCGGAATATATGGAGAAAACCGAGGACCAAATACCCAATAGTAAAGTAAGAATTATAGTCATACAAATATGTGATAAGATTCCTCTTTTTCTTCGACAAAAATTTCGAGCGATGGTATAATAATAGGAAATACTTTGTAAGTGCTCTAAAGATAGGAAGGTATGCAGGTAGGTAGGTTGGTTGGTTGGCAGGTTAATAAATATATTGCATTATTTTACAGTCATTATGTAAAAATATTTGACAATCTTATTTCGATTTTTAATGAAGAATTGAATATCTTTATAGCGTGTATCGAGTCATATAACACTAAAACAACAGATTGGTTAATTCATCTATGAAGATTAATTTTATATCACACTTCCGGTGAACATTTGGATGGGTAATCTTATATATGCTTTCTTTTGCGTCTCGCTGTAAGACGCTTTTATGGTCAGGGGTCAAGGCTGCTGCAATGGAGTACTCCAAAAATTGTGGGTTAGTGACTCTTGGTGACACGCTTACCGGTTTTCTCCTGGAAGACCTCACATGGTGTGGGAAAGAGGAAGATCCTGGTATCAACTATGAGACATGTGAACCATGTGGAAATGGCACCGTTTCCCCTTATATAGCCTTTTGGAAGCAAGCTTCGGAAAATGTACGTTTTTAGCGCTTTGACATAATGATCGGATAAACATTTGTTCTGAACTTGCCATAACTTTTCAAGACGGTCCATTTCTATAACGATATAGAGACTTTATATTCAAAAGCCATAGGTGTTAAATACTGCTAGAAGCAGTTTTTTGCTCGTATCCCTTTTACGTAGTACAATATGTATTTTTACAAATGTCTAAAAACAGTGTACAATACAAGTATGGAACAGGATTGAAGCTCAACATCTCTACAGATATCGATCATATTTTTTTTTCAACTGCAATGTAATTTGCCCTCCATTGATAAAATTGTTCAACAGTCAATTTGTTAATTGTCATTCATGTTTACTTGTTCAATATTGTGTGTCATTGCCAAAACAAATTTATTTTTAGCTAACGATTTGCCTATATTTGGTCAAACGTCACTACACGATGATATCATGATTTCGTAATTGCGCAAAATCGTAACAAAAATTAACAGATTTGTGATATCGTAACTGTATTTCACCTTGAATTTATTAGGAATTCATCACAACAACTGCAACGCCGCAAAATCAAAAACAACATTTCTTTCAAAAATAAAACTTAACGACTCTAATTATTAACTGAAAAGCAAACATTGAAATTATAAAATCTCCATACACCCTACAGTTTCCGAGATAATGTGTTTTGATATCTGATTCAGTACTGTAACCCTTCCTTCTCATGCGTTTCAGATTGCTATTAAGTCTAGCGGTGTAGTGTCTGTGATGTTGAGTGGAAAAAATGATCTTGCATACAACAAGAGCAGGCAAGTACAAGTTTTACCTTTTTTGAACTTGTTTTCTGTTCGTCATTTGATTTATAGAGTTTAAATTGTGCATTCATATCAATTAAAAGTGACTAGACAAGAGTTTCAACAATGCTGATACGTTCCGGGTTTTATTTGATGACCGTATAAATGTTTGCAGTACGTAGCAATGTCTATTTATCATTTTCTTTTGGTGAAATGACAAGTTTAGGTAGTGGGCGGTAAAATTTAACAGTTGCGATGTTAACTACTGCCAACGTACAAAGAAAAGAAGTGGTCAGTTATAAAGGACACAGCCCTTTGTAAAGGGGGTATGTCTTTGAGCAGCTTAGTATCTCTTGTTTAAACATGACGTTCACAACTGACCTCCAACCCCCCCCCCCCCCGGCGTCAAATTGAAAATTCTTCGTAACCATGATTGACCTAATTTGGATCTTTTAATTGTTTTAATCAATCGAACATGTTTGGTGCCCTTTGGCTAAAAGTTGCAATTGTATTTACAATTTACATATATTTGTTATTATACCAACATTACTACAATATCCTATTCTCCCAATATAGTTCCATTCATTTTAAATACAACTGAAAACTTTTACGACAGTATATCTCTCTCCACTTTATCATTTTTGATGACAGTCACTTTAACTTATCAATTTAATCGACCGTCTCTTATAATAGCTTGCTGTATGTACTATATGGTAACCTATAATCCTGCGATAAATTCAGAATATGAAAAACTAGATTTTGGTAATGAATATGTTTTCTGTGTGCATGAACTTCTTTTTGGAAAATGTAGGACTATGATATATGCAAAAGTTTGCTGACCAGGGGAAATATAGATTTGACAAGTATTTTGTCACTCAAACTTTTTATTGACACTGCCTCGTACTCATCTTTCCGATGCACATATAACCATATTAACTTGTTTGTAATTTTATTTATTTTATTTTTATTTTTATTTTGTATAATTTTGACATTTTCGTCACTTTTTTCTTAAATTTCATCATCGAATGTTCGGGAGAAAAAAAAACATTTGATTGATTTAAGCAAAATCGTCAAGCAATATTTTAGGCTGATTGTTACAATGTTTCCATTTTAAATATACTTCACAGTTTCTTCGCAATGTATGAACTTCCCAACCTAGACTCAAAAGTGACTGAGGTACGGATTCTTCTTCGTGACAAAACTGACAAGTAAGTAAATGTTCTATGTAAATTCGAAAATTCTTCATTGCCCAAGTATTTCTCCGATGGAATAGATTGACCTGTGATAATGCTACACTAAGAGAATTACAAGAGATGCGTATTGTTATTTCACCTCTCCGATATTTTAACGCAGACATTTTCTTATTCGATGAATTCAGAAGTTCTGATCTATGTAAGTAACCGCTAAAGTATCCGGAATATCATTTTTGTCAATTCAAGTACAATTGATGTTGACATTACACCTGGAAGACAATAATGATCAACCGTCACAATGTGGTTAAAATAGCAGGTCTTTCTTGACGTGTGCGATAAACATATTCCTAACAAGTATAGATGGAATGATATTTTCAGGGAACACTGTAACAACGGTACAGTAAACGAGCTGAAGTCAAAACTTGTCAGCAAGGAATTGAAGCCGAGCTGCATCGACAATGAAACGTGAGTATACAGTTAAAACTAACATGTCAATATCTATCATTTCCGTAAATGTTCACGCTATTAGTTTATAGGCCTTTCACTTCAATTGAACATTTATTCAGCCTTAATTGATCTCCACGACATTGCCTTGCCTTTCAATCGGAGCCATCAAAAAATACCAATGCTTTATAGGGCAGCGTTTATTCTCGTTATAGTCCAAGCACATTAAACAGACATGCTAGAGACTACTGTAGCAGACTTTACAACATTCTGTAAACGGGAAAATCCCTTTCTTTTTAAAAAGAATTAGTAGTCAGCTAAGGCGTGGTAAGTACATCGTTTGCTGTTGAGATCGGTTTTTCAAGGCCATGTAATTAATCATTAGAAATTCAAAAGAAATAAACTTTCGTCTTCTTCTCTGCTGCAGAGATATTTTTAATGTATAGTCAGTAACACGATTTTAAAATGGTCCAGGTGCCATGATACAGAATGAACGCCCGAAAGATACATATCTGCTATTCCTTTTGCACGTGTCAGCTCACTCACAGGTTATTTTTATCATTCTGTCTTCCAATGCTTGATGATTGTGTGAGACAAAAACTATGAATTGTGTTTGAAAATACGTTTATTACAGAGTAATTTCACCTAAAACCGAAATCTAATGAATTTATATTTACAGCTTTTTTGTTTTTATTTTGTTTTTCATTATTTCAGAGTAATTGATGACGTCTGTAATGACGATACAGTCGGGGATGGGAGCAGAATTATCGCTAGTACAGAGACGATCTTTTCATTCATTGTTTTCTATCTCATGCTACCAAAATTTTGTAGTTGTTAAATTCCCGTACACATTCTGTCTCCTTGAATGCATAAGTCAGTGGTAGTAGCTTGTTCGCGTGTACTCAAGAAGAAAAATGCGGATTTAATTCTACAACTATTTCACTTGATGAACTTGTCACCATTTCCTGCCATTTTATTTCTCGCACCAGTGATATTGCCATATAACAGGAATCAAATTATTTCGAATAGCCACTTCTCTTGCCATTGTCGATATAAATTTATGTACTTTCCTTCGTCTTTTGTGAATATTGTGCTAACCTGCTTGTCTATAGGTGACTGCATGGGCAATATTTCATAAAATAAAATCAGAAATTGTAAATATTATTGTACTGATTTAGCGTTAATTTAAAGATAAAGCAAGTTGCTTCCATCCACAAATTATTCTGATATCAATTAGAAATACGTAGGAAATTACAACTGTTTTAATTCGTGGACGTTTGTAAAACATCATTCAATGAAATCCTGACATTACTTTCACTTAATTGATATTTGTAAGAATATTTAATGATATGACACTTGCTAACAATAAATCTTACGGCCTCAGCAAATTACATTAATTTGTCAATGGAAACAAAAAGGCGATATTTTAAAGTCAACAGCTAAAAGTTATCGAACAGATTCACTGATGACTTGAAATCCAATATGAATATTAAAACAACAACAATATTGAAAACAAAAAAAAATATTCACAGCGTCTGAAACGGAATTTCTACCATTTTAATTACAACGGAAATAATGTTAAGTAAAGTTTAACGGTGTATGACTTATTGGCAGATGTACCCGTGATGCAATGTTTTTTTATTCTTTTCCTCCAATAGTCACAATGTGACTGTGATGACTCAGCAAAAACTAAATGAGCGAAATCTAAAATACATGAGCGGGTGTTCATTGAAATCAGGAAACTTGAAACAGCGATCTTCAAAACAAAGGAATGGCATAAACCTTAAGTAAATATATGGTTGCATGGTCACTCTACATTTTGCATAGGTAGTAGACGCGCCAATGCTCACTCATACCATGCTGATACAATTAAGCAGGGGAAAGGACCCGGCGAATAGTGTTTGGTTTGCGGATTGATTAAAATTTGAGAAGTCGAGGACAAGGTGTTTGAAAAACTAGTTTCGGATATCTATACGTAATGACAATAGACAAAGGAGCCAATGTCATTCAATTTCTCGCATCACTGAAATAGAGATCGAAAAAAATACAATATTTTGAATGGGCCATGCCAGAGTCTAGGGAAAATCCAATTCGTTATAGTTTTGAATTCTCGATGCGATTAAATGGGAGTTGTGTGGAAATACAGTGCTTCTTAATATGTATTAAAACTGGGAGTTATGGTGGTTGAGGTGCATGTGTTACTCATATCGTTGCAGACCGTGTAATGGCATGCACTAAAAAGGTCATCAGTAAAGCAAGCCTTTTATATGAAAAGCTAATTATAGCATCGTGCTTCACAGAGTCTAATAATGAAATACGTATACGTGAGCCCCAGAACATAAAAGACAAGAAAACAACAGAACACGACAACTGGTATTTTGGATTTCGTATTAAGGAAGTTTAAAAATGTTCTGGATGGACGAACACAGTGATCTAGAGGAAATGTAGCTACCAAACATATTTCTCAGATCATCCGAGGTTAAATTATTAGTTAGTTTGTAAATGTTGGTCAAGCTGTTGAGACTGAGTTCTATATAAAGAGATAAATTTTCTCAAGTATTTTTAATGAAAATTATCCCTTGTAACTGTTAGCATACGGTTAGTATTGATTTACCTGTGACAAGGTAGGTATTACCAACATGTTAATTGTCAGCGTTTCTCAAAAACAGAAAAATGACACTGAGTTTTAAGGATTGCAGGTTGCCTACAGCACGACAAACGTCCTGCCAGTGAGTTCAACCGTTATAACTTATTTTGCGGTCTAAACTTGTCAGATTTCCAACTGGCTTTCTCCCCACGAACTTTCTATCTAAGGATGGGCAATAGAGTGAATTATAATACAATATGATCGACTTACTCACTGGCAATACAAGAGATCACCGGTAATCCAAACCGTCATTTCGATTAATCACTTGAATTTAAAGTCAACATAAACTCATTTTTCGCGTTCCTTTCCATCCATACTAAGACAGATGGCAGAGTGCCAGTTTATCTAAAAAGGAATACCCTAACTCTAACCATAGCCAAACCTAATATAACAGCGGCACTGCCATGAATCTATGTGACTATTTACGTACCGGACGACATGGCAATCTATCTCACCATGTAGCGCTCCCCCACTATCTTCTCTGATGTCCGCCTTACCATCTCGATATCTTATCCAACCGAGCTACCTTTCTACACCGAGCAATGCAGAGATGCCCGACGCCCTAGCTGGTCATCGGTGTTTCGCTATAAAAGTTTGTCCTGCACTTCATCTAACTAAGCTACTAAACCATCCATTTTCCCTTTATGCTGCGCGCCCGTCAATATATGTCAATCAAACGTGTACTTATTCCTTGCCTGTCTGAAGTTCAGCCATTAGTACGCTGTCGTTAGAAGGCAGCAGACAGACATGATAATTGAGAACCCTGTTTCCGGAGCATATCATTATTAAGCATTAAAAAAGCGGTTTTGACTGTGATGTTTTCGGAAGGTGACTGTGTGCCGTACGTTGTGAGTTTGAATCCAATCAAAAATATACTGGAAAATGTTGGTTGTAGAGTAATGATATTGAAAATTTAAGATGTCAAACATTACCTGTGTCTGTAAGTCCAGTAGCTTTATTTGTACTTTTGTATACTGCTTTTGAACATTCTTAAACCAGCACGTAAGTCAGCAATACTCGCTGCGTTCAAGCGATCGTACAACAAATGACATCTTCAACGTCTAAACCCGATGAGTAAACACATGTAGGTAAAGGATAATTCTTCGATGTTAACGACTGCTTAAAAGTTAAATGATTTTTGATGAATAAATCTCTCAAATAATCTGTCAACTTTGACGGTCGATGCATTGAATTTTCTTGAAAAGTTTCTCTGACGTGTGCATCCTTTTGGTCTATTTTATTGATTATTAATTTGCAAGCTCGAAATACAGGCAATCGATTGATCCTCATTCACATGATAAATTCAATCATTATGTAATGAGGAACTATTTCATAAAGACAGTCATACATAGAATCAGTGGCTCCATCGACTGATTTAATTGCCATCGTCTTGCTTGTAGCATCGCTACATTGTATTTTAAAGCAAAGTTGAACGATTTTATATTATTTTGACCTTTGACATTTTGACATAAAGAGCTGGCAAATTTTACAGAATGGAAGATTGAAGCCACAATACTAAGAATTCGACTCTCCCGCTACTATCATTGACAGTGATTGTGTTCTAAGTTCTTTTATATTGCAGATTGTTCAATGCTCGGACTAGAAATATCAGACCTTTGACTATTAAGATTCCGCCGTTTACTCGATGTCAAATGACTATAAGCGCAATCGCAAGGTCAAATATCAACTGGTGATATAAAATCAAAATGTTGTAACGTATCTACGAAAAAACAATGTAAATTTACTGAGTATTAAAGGCCAAATAAAATATGTGTTTTAGTAACCTGACCGACCCAAGAAAGACTCGTCAACCCTGGAGATTTTTTTGCATATTTATTCAAAAAATTGGTGTGAATTCTCAAAATATTTGGTAAATTCTCTAAATTTTATTTTATAGATTAAAAACTGATGAAAAGAAAAGACATCCTTCGACCTGCCCTTCCTTTCGTAGGCATGTAACCGGAAACACACATTTTTGGTCTGGTAACAATTAAACTAGAACTGACGCTAACAAAGATTGCCGAAACTCCAGATTCTGTTTTATTCGGTAGAAGAGCGACAACTTCCAATGAATCACAACATTTCGGCCTCTGTTTATTATTTGTATTTAAAATTTCCCCAGGGTGTGCCGGAAGAGATTGTGCTGACACACATAAATTGGCTAAGGTGAGAACTGCACTTTAATGTTACACATCAAGAATTACTATTAGTAATGACGAAGAGGGTTATGCAAAGTGCCAGGATGTTCACAGAAATTGAACAATTAATGACGGTAACTTTGAACTGAAGCCTTGCTGTGCTTGCTGTGCTTGTTATGAGGTCAGGTGAGGCGCATTGATGGAACTCTGACGTGTTACCTTGGGCTTGGCTTTCAATACAAATTGCTTCAAAGGCTCTGAAAAAACAAACAAACAATATATACGGTGTACAAGTCCATATTTCAAAGCCAGGTTCCAACGAATTCAAGAATACTAATCTCCCGATACAAAAAAATAATTAGTCTATGATCGACCAATTAGATCTATGTTATGTGTATGTGAAATATGTGTATGTGAATTTCAATTTTATTGTTGAACAATACGTTCTTGTTTGGATTGCAATAGATTTATCAACAATAATTAGTTGTTTATAGTGCAGATTTCAGACTTGGTGACTTTATTTTTTATTGCAAGATCAACGGTATTATATTAGAAACTATTCCCTTGAAGTCTTAAAGAGGCACTCCCATTTGGTAACATTTTTAAAACACATTTTTTAATGCCAACGGTCGATATTTGACGTGGCGACTGCGCGCGGATCGCGAGATATCGATAAAAACATGTCATTTCCCGAGCGTATTTTTCACATCCCGAAGTTTTACGATCGTTTCTGATTATGACGCGAAATCCACCGAAGGTTTGTTGTTGTGCTGATTGACGATATTCTAGGGAGTCCATAATAAGTTCGAACGACGCAATTTTACCTCCCACTGCGAAGACTTTATATACAGCATTATGCCTTTACCACAGGTCAGTTTTTGAAAACTTCTTCTTAGCTTTGTCGTTGTCATTATTCTAAATCAGTTGTATTATATTTTTAACCAATACCACATAAACATAAGTTTTTACGTGTTAAATATTAGCCGCCTCCGATGACTACATTTTGTCGTCTGCCACACAGTACGTGTGGTTCGCCGCGCGCGTGGTATGCGTCTATGCATACCACGCGGTGGCCGCTATGTAACTGGGCTAGTCACCTATGCGAATTCTGGTGAAATCAGCAAAAATTGTTTTTTGTTTTATCACCAAGTCAGTAAGACTCAGCTTTCTCCCACAGGGCATGACCGATCATGGTACTAAGGCGTACAGCAGTATCAGTGTAGACTCGTACTCCATAGCTTAGTTGACAATGGCCCCAGTGCCGAACGTTCGATGTTCGGAAGCTGAATTTAGGTGGGCCACCGGAATTCAAACTTTTACTTTTTTGAAGACATGTTTTTATCGATATCTCGCGATCCGCGCGCAGTCGCCACGTCAAATATCGACCGTTGGTACTAAAAAAATGTGTTTTAAAAATGTTACCAAATGGGAGTGCCACTTTAATACAATGTATCAATTCTGAAATCTGCAACAGAAAATCAAGTTTTCCTTTGTTTTTTTTTTCGTTTTTAGGGGGATATCTTAGAAATGCTATTGACATATATTCAGCTTGAACATGACGGCTTTATAATTCTACAAAAAGCGTATCTTTTGGAAACAAAAGCGAAACGTAGTGGGATGAGAAGAAAACAAAAAGTGAAAAATGATTAAAGATATGTGATCGAAATGGATGAATATGTAAACTCAAAAAATGTAAAATCTATTCAATGGATCTCTCTCTCTCTCTCTCCTCATTCTCTCTCTCTCTCTCTCTCTCTCTCTCTCTCTCTCCTCTCTCTCTCTCTCTCTCTCTCTCTCTCTCTCTCTCTCTCTCTCTCAACGAAATTTACTGACGAAAAGTGACCAACAAAACTCAAATCTAGCAACTAACTTGTAGTATGACGTCATTGGTAATGATCGGAAAAACTCATGTATCAGAGTCGTTTTCCTTAGTTTTGACACTGTCACATCTGTTTCGTTAAAGAATTTTCCGTTATATCACCATAGCATAATCACCAATTTTTTGAAGATTTAAATTTTCTCAATTTGTTGTTCTACGTCTGATAAAGCTTGATGACCGATTATATATATTTTGGAATGTAGTTTGAATCCAGAAGAACGCCTATTTCTCATTGACATTGCTCCTTAAATTAATTCAGCGTGCAGAACGGGAAATTGAAATTTAATGTCATAAATAGAAATGCTTCAACAATAACCTTGTACAGAAAAATAGAATGGCAGAGCTCGATGTTTTTATCAAACAAAATCAAACAAAACAAAATCAAATCAAATGTCCTTTTGGCTTCACAAAGCATCTCTTTACAGTCAAGCCATGGTGTTGACATGCAATCAATACAACAGGTGTACAACACAGTAATACTGAATTTAAACACAGGTAATGTAAACAAAACTGAATTATAATGGAGAGAACCCAGAGTGTAAAATAGAAAAAGCCGATGGAATAATGGACTTTTTTATAAATATTTTTTTTGCATGAGGAACGTTGAGTCGTCGACCTGACGGTAGGGTTTGGAACTGGAGTTCAGAGACTTGTTTCTGCTCTTCAACAACAATACTGCATGCCAGGCTGACAACTCACATCTATTTGTTTTGTTTTTAACACAAATATTACCATATTTCGATACAATATTGAATGTCAAGAACGCTTTCAATTAGTGAATGACATTCTAATATTTAAATATCACTATAATGTTAAACCTGGCGTAGAAGCTAGAGACGCTGTTGAGCCATTTTTAAAATTAATCTGCATATTCTTCTAAATATAGATTGGAAGCAAGCAAGGTTCAAAAATATATAAAACTATTGACTTTAGGTACTTCGGACCTCTCAGTGTACTACAGTTAAAACTCCCCAAAGTGATCAGTCTTATATCTGTTGCCCTGATAATGTACATCATCTTCGTTCTCCGACCATTGAGTGTAAGGAAGCTCATCTTAAATAGGGATATTAGGGTATTGGTGTAAAGAAAATCCTGATAGCGCGAAACTTTATCTTTCAAACATGCATCGTACTTACTCTAAATTATTGACACATATATCCTCAAAACCATATTTCCGAATGTCTTCCTGCAGTATTTTGATCGTTCATATGTCGCAGTTATCTCTGAAAATGAATGAATGAGTGAATGAATGAATATGAGTGTTTGTAACCATCTCTTATATATATATATATATATATAATATATATATATATATATATATATATATATATATATATATATATATATATATATATATATATATATATATATATATATATATCCGAGTTGTCAAAGTTTGTATGGAACTTAAAACGTAAGGACCCGTTTTTGACATTTCGTTGTCAATTACTGACAAAACATCGAGCTACTCTAGCATAAGCATGCGATGAAATCTTTGTATATCAGTAAAGCTGCACATTATCAATGTTGACAAATCTACACTGTTAAACAAACTCTCTGATATGCTTTCAAAGTGTCGCCACCAAAACAAATATTATTTATCAAATTTTAACACCACCTACAAAAAGAATGGTTCGTCTGAATCATATTTGTAAGAGTGTCAAGCTAGGAATCCTTTCACTTCTATCTGAGGATTGCAGGATGCATGAAACTTAAGTAATAGATTTCATTACTTTGTACTTGAAGTAATTTGTTTATACATATATATATATATATATATATATATATATATATATATATATATATATATATATATATATATATATATATACATATATATATATATATATATATATATATATATATATATATATATATATATATATTATATATATATAATATATATATATATATATGTGAAAGGGAAAAACCAAATTTTCGGAAATAGCAAAAGTTCCATGAAAATGCATTCACTTTTCGTTTGGGTCACGAAGTAGAATTCTAACATGCGTAACGCTTGCATTTCGAAGTTTGGAAGTTCATACTTTCCGAAGAAACTGTAGAAATAATGTCAAATCGTTATTTGCCAATTTATTGGATACGAGCAATTAATAAAAAATTATACTCATGCTTCTGCAGCAACCGGGTGCTTATCGTCTTTTGAATTAACTGAACAAGTCCGATATTTAATGTAAGGTCCTTTCTATAGGGTACCGGCTTAAGTCACAAAGTTAGCAAATAAAGCAGCTATCTCTGAACATGGATGTCCCCAGTCCACTATTTCGGCGTAATTTTTGTATTACGTCATCATCAATGCTAAAGTATACCTTTACCGAGTGCCCCTTCTTAAGATAGTACGCGCCTCGAAGGTGACAGACTTAAACTTTTGCTCAAACTTTCGATCATTCTCTCTCCAAATAAGGAATAATTTGGAACTAGCGAAACAAATTAGCAAACATTTACCGATAGTTGAAATTCAAAATGGCCGCCAATCCTATGTTAATTCTATAGGCAAAAATAGAAACTTGACATTCCGAATATCTGTCGCCGAGGCGCTTTCTGCCTTAGGAAAATAAGTGCCTCGGAATCAGATTCTGTTTGTTTGTTTGTTTGTTTATTTGTTTGCCGAAAGATATATATGTTTTACATAGATATATACCTAAATTGCTGTCACTCAAGATAGATAAAAGAATCATTTAAGGTCTCCGTGAAAAAAATTCATTCACGAGAATCAAATTAAAATTACAATAAAATTGACTGGTATGTTAACATCGAAGTTGCCAATACAACGTCCTCAGTGTTCCATCTTTGGAAAAAATCGTGTTTGTTTCTTTCACTAAAATGACACTGAAAAAAGTCGTATCTGCTATAGGTAACAAAACGAGTCAGTACAAACTATGCACCAGAGATTATCTGTGACATCCAAGATAAAGAAAATCGATCTCCAGGTAAAGTGAAACTCTGCAAGAAATATGTCTATTAATTATTGGTCGTTATTATTGATTATGCAAGTATTAACGACTTACTTATTTTGCATTTTAAAAGACTGTATAACAACTGAAGTCTGATAATACAACATAAAGGTCGTAAACATGTTACTTATCGATGGGCGAAAAGATGGCAAAACGATCACAAAATGTACATGCCTTATTGTTATCTGAGAAAGGACAATGCAGTAGTGGTGGTAAATTATGAACCAAAAACACTTGATTTAAGAAAAAACCACAGGGTCTAGCGAACACTGCAAAGATTTATCATCATTAAAACACCTATATGTAGTACTCGCTTAACCCTATGACAAAACATTTCACTGACCAATGTAGTACTCGCTTAACCCATAGACCCTCGAGGGTCTATGCTTAACCCTATGACAAAACGTTTCACTGACACTGACCAATGTAGTAATCGCTTAACCCTATGGCAAAACGTTTCACTGACCAATGTAGTAATCGCTTAACCCTATGGCAAAACGTTTCACTGACCTATCCCTCTTGTACGCGCCTTCAGTTCGGTTACCACTGAGCATGACAGATACAACACCAGTGGACATGTTAGCAATCTAAAAGTAATGGAAGTAGTGCATCATTAGCTGTTTGTAGGAGCATGAACATTTCGCATGTCATCTATAACAATTGATGAATCTTTAGAATAAAGTAGATTCGAACATGACAGCTTTTCCATCTCCACACAGATGTAGATGTGCCCAGATAGACATATCTTGTCAATACAAACACATTACTAAATGAATGAAAATAAATAAATAAACTTTCCACAAGTCAAAAGCTTTTACAGCTTTGCTTATCTACTTAATATTAAAACTTTTACTTGCACTTACATTGACGGATGTGTCCCTCCAGAAACTACCGGATGAAGTGGTAGCATAGCCTTCTAAGCACTCAGCCGGGTTGCAGTGATCGTAGTTAATACCCGGGTAGTCTTCTTTGCCGCACCATATCAGCCCGTCAACTAGACAACCTGTGAGTGTGTCTGCCAGGGTTACAAAGTTGCATCGCTTGGAGTATGTGAGTGCAGCTTTCTCGACCTCGTCTTTTCCAGACCAAAGAAGTGTCTATATGGTACAAGTAGATGATATGTTGGAATGAAAAGATTGATATAAGAATAGACCATTAACGTTTTATTCGCATAAATGAAACAAAAATCATCACAAACCACGTGTATGACATACATACATACATACATACATACATACATACATACATACATACATACATATATACATACGCACACACATACATACATACATACATACATACATACATACATACATACATACATACATACATACATACATACATATTAAATCAGTTGAACGACGTTTTATTAACGTGCTTTGCTACACTTTTACCTTAAGTTTAACGTCATCATCTATCGAAAATTCCCCATGACGCCTTACCTTGTTGGTAGGGATTTCTTGGTAAGTCTCTATCAAGTACTCTGAATACGTTCCATCCTCTAAACCACACTCAGGTTTGTATGAAAAGCTGTTGTTTAAAGGTCGACCAGATTTCTGAACAATCTCTGCAAAATATGAGACACAGTGGTATTGTCACTGTTTGGGTATCGATGCTTTTGATGGCGCATTCAGTGATAAAATATCATTGCGAAATCGTGTTATAATTATGACCCACGATTTTTTAAAAAAGTGGGTTCAAGAGTAAGTATTCACTAAGCATTCGCAAAACACTTGATAATAGTAGATTTCATTGCCAACATTTATTGAAACCACTGATTTTATTTGATATACTGGTAACATCCTCCGTTTACAATTATGACTTTCTGATGGTAAGTTATTTGAAATACAATAATGTTGAGTAATCAGCTGGTACACATTTGCTACTCAACTGTAATTCCACTGTACTCGAAGACATATTTGTAGCTCATAACAACTGAAAGTATTCAAATATAACGATGGAACATTGACATCCCTCTCTTTGACCAGTCAGTTTACCTGTGTACGTTCTAATAAAGCACCGCTTGAGGTAGAATGCGCCTCGGGGACAGATATTTGGCATCCCAAAATTTTACGATTCTTTTCTGATCTAACTCTAGGTTGGGCTCATTTTAAAAGTATTTGAGTAAGGATCATTTTCACCGTCTTGGTTTTTCGTAAATTGAAAATTTTATTTTTCAGCATAGAAATAACACTGGAATAGCGGCCATTTTGAATTTATGTCAGTTAATTTGTTTCTCCAGTACAAAAATTTGTAAGATAACCCCTGATTTTTATTTTTTCATTTGGTGAGAGTACGTTGGAGATTTTTATTTAGGAAAATGTGAGAAAAAGTTTAAGTCTTTCACTTTCGAGGTACATACTTCCTAAATGTAACCCCACTTCGTTGATTCTATACAGCTGTGTAGATAATGCATAGAAGCTGAAGAATTTGATAGCCTGTTAACTGCACTGGCTTTCAAACGAGAGTCGCTGATAGATTTTCTTTATGATCAGTACCCGTTGTGATCGGTCGTCTGAACGAAATTTTCACATCTCCGGATTACTGTGTCTTGAATGTCCTTGGCAGCGCCATTGCAGGTCACTATGGGAAAGAAAGGTAGAGACACGGAAGCTATAAGCCCAAAGCAGACACCCGAGACATTAGCACAGATAAAAGGCATGGCAGATAGAGAGGTATAGTATAACATAAGGAAAACCATCATAAAGGTGAATGTCAGGAAAACACGAAATGCGCCCTCAGCTTAGGGATTGGCAGTTCCTCAGCTTCAGGAGGAGGGTCGGTGGATTACATTTTTTACTGAGCATCGATTTGGCCCACCCCCTCCCCTAACGGATACAAGAAAAAATAGTTACCCATACAAACTTTAAAAAATAGACTGAAACAACAAAGTTATACTTTTATGTGGAAAAAACTCTTGCAATATTTCACAACGCCTGTCTCTTAACCACTTTGAAATTATTACGTACATACTTTTGTAATCAAGTTGATCAAATTATATACATCATTAGCTTCTGTAGATACAAGGGGGTGATATGAAGTATGCCATGTAGGTTCCAGGCATAGAAATAAATGCCAAAAAATGAAATCAGAATCACCGTTCAAAGGAAACTTTGGCTAGTTTACAGGTACACGCAGATAAAAGATCATTCTTGTGTGGCTAAGATCAGCGAATCATGATACAAACATGTTGAATTCACTGCCCTAAGACTGAATATTTAGTTATTGCGCTGAAATGACACGCTATGCAAATGGCAGCTACAAACAAGTAAATTAATTCATAATTCATATTTTAATAGCTAGATTTTAAACTTACGGTAAAATACATTTTTGTCACGTCAGCGTTTTGCATACGAATTTGAATATGGGAAAAGTGTGGAAAAAGTATTTAGAAAGAGCAGTGAATGTAAGTTGTGATTTTCTGCACACAAATTGGTGTCACCACTTGTGCAGAGAGAGCGGTAGTGAACTAAACTCTGACGTGGGGGAATCAGACTGTAACCAGACTTCTAGTGGAGTTTAAATTTACCCATGCTTTACTCACATTCGACAGTAGCTGTAACTTATGGCAAATGTTCGTGATTTTGTTAGATTACGTAGACTAGCTACAGACATACCAGGATCTCAGCTCGTCGAGAAGCATGCGTATATTGAAAATGTTGTGTTAAAACTTGAACTTTAGTCTTGACTTAAAATTCACTTGCTGCCTTTACATACGCATGTTTTGTAATTAGAATAACACTTGGCATTTCAACATGCCTTTATCCCTTTAACCATCATGGTTTGATCCAAGTATTTTCTATTTTGTGATTACGTTGGACCTCTACAGGGGAATATAGGGGTGGAACGATGGTTAACGGAATACAAGATACTGTCGCTGGACTGTGGGCACTCGGCACAGCCTGAACTTTGTCCGTGATTTATCGATGCCAGAATGCTCTGTTTCCATGGCATTTACAGGTACATTTATCACCTGGGTTTGTTTGCTCTGACCAAACATAATGACACATAAGTTTTTTCACATAATCTATTTAATTGTTTGCGATTTGTTTCCCAATGATCATACTGTGCAGGTCGATCGATGCCTGGATGCTGCGAAGGGCAAAAACATTTTGAACACACGGAAGTGAAAAAAAGGAAACTAAACTTGACCTTTTGCTAGACTTAATGTTATTAAACACCAGCCCGTGAGTGTATTGATAGTATGGGCCTGGAAAGTGAAAGGTTTAAACTTTTGGTCATTTTTTCTGGTTGAAAGTTTCAGCAATTCTATTCTCAAATCAAGAATGAAAATTTTGAGGTCAGCGTGCAAAGCTAACCCAAAAGAGTGGAAGATCAGAAAAATTATAAAATTTGTTTCCATGACAAAGACTAAGCCAAGTGTTTTCACCTTTGTCATATTATTTCAAAGAGTGACATGTCATGGGAGGATTGAGAGATAATACCACATGAATAGTGTTAGCAGTTATAAACAAGGTAATAGAAGAAGGGAAATCGTGGGGTTACACTGAGTGTTACGACGAGCAGAAAATTAGACAATAACATCGGAAAACGAAAAACATATACGACTTTTCACTCATTGGATTGGGAAAGAAGAGCATATACTCTTACCTACAACATGACTGAACGCAGAGATGCCGGGAAACCGTGATGATAGGAAAACAGCAAACACACAAGTACACAAGTCTTACAGGTCCCATGTTTGTGCACCGTTTTTGCTACTATGAGGTCTCACACAGCAACCTGAAAAGCATTACCTGACGATATCGCATGCCATGGCGCCAAAATAAACCACGCCTTCACGGCTACGTGATGTACAAGCTAATTAATACCCTTATCATGAGTTGTTATCTTGAAATGCTTCCAGGGGAATACTTGCGCATGCCTGTGTTCAGGCCGATTTACCCCGAAGATCACCGATTATATGAATATTAAGGGTTAAAACACTGCAACACACTGATTGGGAGATCGAAAATTAAAATAAAACTCTGGGCATTTTTTCCAAAATCATACTGCATTTATTCAGTATTAGGCAGTACAATATCATTTGAACGGCATTCGTAAGGTCACAACAAACTTGAAGTTGAGGTCAACCCAGATTGGCTATTTCCTAAAGGTCTTGTCAAAGGTCACAACACTTAGTTAATTTCAAACTGTTGTTTGCCTTGCGCTCTATCATTGATTCAATGAAATCTATATTAATAGCATTCCAATGAGTCGTTGACAACCGTGCCTTTGTCTTATCTCTTTTCCCATACTACGCCTATTATTGAACTGAATGCTATTTTATTTCATATTAACCAGTGTTATCAATTGGAATCGCAGTGAAGGAGGAATTGAAATGAAAACGTACGTGGGTAAATTAGTAAATTTAAATATTTTTTATTGAAAAATGGGCGATACATAAATACAATACTTGCAATTTAAAGAACTTCAAGTTCATTTCATTGGCAATGATGATAAAAGTGAGCTTATAAAGAAAGCTCACGCATAACGTGATATGTTATGTTAAATATTTCATTTCATACATTATACGTTAAAATGTTATTTGTGTTATTTTAATTTATTTTGATCAGTATAAAAAGGCACTTATTGAAGTTAAATTGACATGTAAATATAACATGAATCGCAATAGAAGCATTACCCTGCCACAGAAAGGACGACAGACAGACACAAGTCGACATACGCACACAGACAGGGAGATACTGACATAGACAGACTACGACGGACAGACCGTAATAAAGACAGAGAGAAGGTAGAGATAGGAAGAGACAGAAACGACGAACACCGACGTCCCAGCTCGATAACATCTGAAGTTTCCCAACATATCCATACTGAATCACCAGACCACTCTCTGGACAAATGTACAAATTATTGATAGAGATTTCTGATACTGCGAAAGGGGCGTA
This sequence comes from Ptychodera flava, assembly GCF_041260155.1. NCBI lineage: Eukaryota > Metazoa > Hemichordata > Enteropneusta > Ptychoderidae > Ptychodera > Ptychodera flava. Next base: position 31,216,835 of record NC_091928.1, read on the forward strand.
AAGAAGGCTATTATATATCCGTGTTAACCAGCCATGTCTTAATAGAGACAGTGAAAGTCATAAATTACCAAAGTCTATGACCCGATTTTGATGTCACGTGTCCGAAAGGTAACGACATTAAGATCGGCTTATTCTGCTGATGAAAGTTGTAGTTCTGCAACCAAAAACTTCAGTGACGAAAATCTAGTGTGTTAAATCACAATTCATTGAAAATAATCAATGATCAAAGTATAGACACATACACTTATTGCTATGCAAATTAAGACCTCACGCGAAAAAGAATCAGATTCACATTCCTTTATTCTTCAAACAAACATGTACAAGCCTTCTCACAGTTGTAAATATAGCAATAATATAGTAGACCAAAAAATATCTGTACTGTAAGAAACAACAACTTTTATCGTAAGCAATATCCTACATGTCAATTTCACAAAAACTGTATCTCGCAGATCATCAGTGAAAAGGATTTTCTTTTAATGTCTCCCGTGATTCCTTAATAAATGTAGCGCTGTAAATTCAAAACGTCGGGTACCATATCATTTCTCCTCAAGGAAAATGTCAAGTTAGTTTTCAAGAGTACATACAAAGGGTGAGATTTCCATTGTCAGATTGTCCTTATTTAAATACTAGTAGTTTTTAATATGAAATCTAACTAAGGAAAGAACAAGGGTCGAGCAATATTTCAACGCCTTCTTTGGCATATACACGAAAAAGCGCTCGGAAGCTAAGACATTGGAATAAACTTAGCCTTGACATATGAAGAGGTTAACCGCAGTCGCGAGACAAAAATTTTAAATACTCGACAATTTTCTTTTCCGACTTTTAAGTGTCAGAGCCACAAGACCTGTAAGTTATTTATATATTGATATGACTTTAAGATGACATATTTCCAAGTTTAACTATGGTCTCTTTACATTATTCCATCTAATCTTGTCATGAATGGCTGCCTATTTAGAAAAAGACCGTAAACTTTGCCACGCTGAAAAAATGGAGAAGGTTTTTTTTAGATGGCAATCTTTCAAGAATGTGAAGGTTCTAAAAATTTGAAGTACACAAATTCCCTTGAGAGTTTTTCTGTCTGAGATATGGCAGAGAATAACGTATCGGAAGGGTGAATTTTCTTACGCTCAGGAACTTAAATATATACAGTGAGTAAATTTTAATAGTTCGGCTCCGATTTGCCAGCGGGCGTTTGTCCAAGAAGTTCTCGAAGTTGTAAGATCAGGTGGTTATGTAAATAGGGAGGAGTCATTAAATTTATGTTGACATCCACAAATATCTGCGTCTGCAGTCAAAACAGCGAGTCCAGGCTGTGTATTTTATTCCATGCACATTCATCGTTCAGCCTGAGTTTGAGAAACTTCACTGTTGTAAGTATTGTTTTTTGGGATGGACAGAATTGTACACCGCTCATAATCCAAATTCATAGTAAGTATTTTCAGCGACTCAGTTTTCCTCAGTGACGACTCCCAACATTCCGTTGATGCCAGTTGGTCTTCTGAGTGGAGATACTGGCTACTGACAACAAAAAGTGCAAAGTGATGTGAAGAGAAAAACGAAGACAGCTGTAAACACCAAGGAGAGCGCCCTCTATAGGAAGCGAGAAATACTACACTCAGAATGTGAAAACATGGAAATACAGCTGAGTTCTCCTGATGTATAGATGTTTGATTTTGAATATAATCTTTCTCATACGTTGACGGAATTTTCGTTTTTCTGTTACCGGAAATTATTAATTAGCATTTTCATCCGATTTTCTTTGCCTTTTTCCTCATATTAGCATCAGGTGCATGCACTGTAGATAAGAATCTTCAAGGAGAAAATAACATGTTTTGCCTGGCTTACCTGAACAGTTGAGTTTTTACAGCAATGTGCATTTGAAAATGTTCCGCACAGAACGCTGACAAACACAGCCAATATAAATGCGCAGAGGCAGAAAGCTAGGATCATGGCATCGATGAACATCCTGGCCTGAAATTATTTAGAATGTATATAGATTCAGTTCCTTTGAAACTGAGCTTGTGAGGGCGCTGGCGTTGACAGACCAGCCAATAGCTTCAGAGCATACGCAAATTCAGGATAAATATAAGAGCACTGTTTTGCCAAGATTTCATGTGGCAAATGTACAGTGTCCTATGAGATCGTATATAAATTGTTACAACTTAAGTAGACGTGAAATAGGTTAATTTTGCTTAGACTGGGTACATCACTTGTTCAAGTTCATGTCAACGAACGTCTATTATGGGTGAAATACGAATAAACATAATGCAAAATTTCTCCATTGAAGCGCTCCGTGAATTTCTTCGTTAAAAAGAATGTTGCACCACGTTGCACATCGCAAATAATGAGTCACCCATATGGCTGACGTCATGAAGGAGATAAAACTGTGAAGTCAACAGGATAATCAAAATCTCTAAGAACATTATTAGGAATAAGTTTATGAACAATGAACGGACACCAATCAAATTGTAAATCTGCTGAAGAAACATGAGCTGTAACATTTTTAAATATATGTTTATCACTTTTTGTTAATAAAATACGTATCTTTTCTTATTCCTCTCCCCTTTTAAATATTCGATGTTAGCTTTGCCGCGATAATGCAATATTGATAAACATTAACAAGCATGAGACGCCAATATCAGCAATAACATTAGGCATACACACAGGTTGTGATGGCAAATTGAAGTGGAACTCCATGCATTTTAACAGGATTTTATTAGTCATTACAAGCTACAGCTCACGGGGTTTTAACAATTTACAAGCATTATACAACGACCCATGCATATTTTACCGCATCGTACAGCTGCAAGCACGCCATGTATAGATCGAAAATACTTACATCCATGCTGACGTGACAGAATTGCCAACAGTTGCAGTAGAACACCCAGCAGTCAATTCCTTCGAAGGTCATGGCGATCGATGCGTGTATTATCGGCAGCAGCGAAAAGAACGTGGTCAAGTTTGACGACGTTGTGGCATGTTTCACCTGAAACGACATTCGAAAGGGCTGTATTTAACAAGCGGGAAAACATATTATTTCTATAGGAGCACATCGTTTCTCTGAATCACGGTCTCTCCTCGTACGTACCATGCCACCTCGCCGGAAGTGGTTATCCAGGCACTCGTCAAAATAAGCTGTAACAGTCATCTTTACAAATAACAGATTTCCAAATTTTAAAATTTCAAGCGTATCAAAATTGATTATTTAAAGTAATTTTAGATTGCATTTTATCCGGCAAATACTACGTATGAGAGCAGGTCACCTGAGTATACAAATATTACTATATGCTTCATCCGTTGTCATGGTGATCTCCGGATGAATAATTCGACCATCGTCCTGTACCTATAGCGGAGGGCATTCTTTGACTGTAGTGTTGTGTCATTTTAAGGGGAAAGGTGGTATTCCTTATTCTCTCATGCAGCCGTGCATTCAAGTGTTAGCGAGGGCAGAGTTTGTGTTAAGATCATTACGATACAATTCACCATATACAATGGTTAACAAATACCCTTCATTAGGTGTTCAAACAAAACAGTCTATGCAAGACTACTTCTGCAAAAGTCACGAGGTTGACTGGAACTACTCCGTAAAAGTCGAGTTTGTGGCCCGATGATAATATTCAAATACAACGTCATATGTAAAATCATTCTAGTAAGGATCACACTAACTTACTTCAGACTGTTTTGCACAAAATTCCTCTATTTTTTCTTGACAATATAGTTATCAGACATTACTTACAGCGTTAGGGGTCTTCAACCGTCCTGCTCTTATACCTAAAATACCAGACACAAGGATCTATATACAAGGAAACAAATAAAGATATGTAATTTATTTTATCGAATTTTTGATAGCGCAATTTGTAGCATTATGATACGTGCACTGCAGATCGGGTTTGTACTACCTTTTTACTTTATGTCTTTATTAACTGAGAAATTTTGAAAAAAAATATACGAAAATAACGCTAGAAAATCACAAACTTTCAAGCGTGAAAAAATGAGACAATGACATCATGACGGGCTGTGAACTTGTAACACCATGACCGTAAATTTGATAACTATCAACAAGGGTAGCGTCAGTAAATATATATACTCCTGGGTCCACCTGATGTTCAAGGTAATTTGATAATACAAATATTCAAAATTCAATCTTAAACTAGTGTATCTACTGCACGTACACTGTCACAAATGATGAATTTGAAATTATAGTAAGCTGCGTTTGGTAGAGGAAGTATTTAAGGCAATTAGTTCAACGGTCATTAAAGTGTAAAATTTTTGAAGTTAATATTTAAAGCGAAAATTCACATCTGAATTCTCAGTACCGATGAGATGCATTGCCGACATTTTGTTTTGTCGCTTCCAAAATTGTCAGGATTCTAAAAATTCGAATAATTAAATATTCAGCTAGGGGATCATCCGTTGTGCTCACATTTTCAGATAACGAGAGCTATAGTAGCAACAGTATATGAAAGACAGAATTGTTGCCTTTGGGGATCAGAGAGTTGATGAAACGAAGGACAAACCAAATGGATCTGTTCAATCTTACCACAATTCCGCACCAAATCCCAGTACATATGTACGCAAGATAACATCCTACGAATATTGCAGCTATTGCAAATGATATAACACACACTCCCGTGATCAACTGCAGGACGCTGACGTCTTTCACTCGTTTTGCTCGGAGAAGAAACTGCAGTCTGTACCGAGCCGGGTAGATATGCATTGCTGACGTCACAGAGTCCTGCCGGAAGTTGAAGCGGGTGGAAGGGTCATCCATTCTTTTTGTAGTCTGCTAGCGGTTAATCAATTGTGGTGCTTCTGTGTTCTTTTTTGTCCTGTTTTTCGTTACAAATTATTTTCTTTTTCTTTCTGTTTTTGTTAAGAGAGCGGAATTTTTCTAGTAGATACGACCACAGCATATACGGGAAATTTTGAATACTTCCATAGCCGCTGTACAATGCAATACATGGGTCCAAAGTTTGAAGTCGGAGGGAATCGGTCGAATTATGAGATCTCCAGGCAGTCTTCCAGCATTCCTCTGTTGTGTTTACCTATGGAGTGTGCTTCTATGCTTGTTGACAGATAAACACTCGGCTTAAAGGTTAAATTCCATCGATATCTGGAATATAAAATAGTGTCGTTTTAACACTGGTATTTTTATCATCCGCGCTAAGTAGACCGAGTAACACAGAATTATCAGTTTCTTCAAAGATATCTAATTGAGTATTCGCTAAACTTCAGAATCTGGGGTTCTTTCACCTCATATCAAGTGATACAGCTTGCTTGCAATGTAAAAATTTCGCATAACGCATAGTTCTGATATCGTTCGAGCCGTTACCTTCCACAGTCCGTAACATGTTTTTTGTACTATCAGACACTCTTCTATAATAAAAACAGTACACTGTTCACAAAGGTTTTTGTATGTTATTTGTTGGTTTTGTTTGTTTGTTTGTTTGCTTGCTTGTTTGCTTGCTTGCTTGGCTGTGTGTGTTTGTGTGTGTGTGTGTTTGTTTGCTTGCTTGCTTGCTTTGAAAAGTAAACAGATCACTAAGTGCTCTATTCTTAATGAGAAGGCCGAACACAATTAGCTCGATTGTTAAAGATTGCTAGGAGACTATGAAGGGTATGACAGACATCACCGTGCTTTTCGGTGTTTACATTAAGTCCATTACACTCTAATGATATTTGAAAATTATACTAGTTTTGTCGTGGTGGAGTTGGCAAATATTGACGTTGAAGTCGAAAGAAGAGGCGATATGATGATGAAACGAAATGTTGCCTTTCTGATTGCAGTTTCGAGCGCACAAAGCGAAGGGCGTGAAGCCATAAATTGAAAAACCAAAGCACGATAAAATTGAGATACAGCTAACTTTTTTTATGACTTATTTGTCATTTTACTTTTTATTTGTAATATTCTAACGTACGTACAAATTGCACAGCATTACAGCTTCACTTTCAACACTTTGGACCAATCAGCTACTTGGTTGCAAATGTCTACAGCCGGTACTGGTAGGTAATAAAATTACATCACAATAACGTGATAAAGTGTCAGCTTGGAAAAAATGTTGCTTTTTAAAACACTGTTGTCAAACAAAGGCAACGACACAATTTGTGACTATATATTCCATACCTTTGTAAAGAATTTGAACTTATTCGACGGAAATTAATCATAGAAACAAAATTTGAGGATTCCCTTACTTATTTACATTACAGAGGTCGATGACCTTCCCGCCTACTTCTCCCCAAAGCAAAACGTAGAATCGCTTCATTTTACGAAAACAGGCGGCCATGGGAGTCACATATTAAAATATGTAATCACTAAGTCACAAAGCATGACTGCCACGATGCCTTCTTTGATGATAAATCATAAAAGTCAAGTGACATTTTTTATTTTGTACTGCCTAAAGAAATATGGTGAATTTCATGTAATACTTGCGATCAAAACGTGTATCTGTGCTGCCTTCTTTTTGTAAGAAGAATACTTAGGTGTCATTTTATATTACTCAATCATCATTTGTAATCATCAAATTGCACATGTTACCATAATATGTTTTGTTGTGCAGCCGGATGACTTCATTGACCTTGACAGACCCTAAGATCAACCGTACTTGGACCGCCACGACATGATCAATAATTCCTACATAACATCAACTAGCAGAACAAGATGGCGACGCCGCGTATACATTCGAAAAGATATCTTCTACAACATTGACAACTGTCAACGCTTTAAATCACTACAAATTATCTTATCCTGTCACTCCAAACCCTTCAACAAGTTACTATGTAAATTGATAAAAACCGTTTTCTGCCTCGAAATGTATCCGCAGCTGAAGTTTGTTTGTTGATTTTTACATGTGAGCTGATTTTCACGGCAAATACTGCTTTGTTGTTAGTAAAAACGTCATTTTTGGACATGCTGCTTGCAACTAAATCGACAAAATCATTTCGGATTTCCGTAGAAGCGGAACAAATTTTTATGGAGAGATCAAATCACTTGAAAAACTTATCATTATAAAGTGAATGAAATGGTTGAATTACTAAATATTTAAGACATTAAGTTTTTCTAGGAATCAGTAGTACAATAAGGCTTCTCGACTGAATTTATTGCTTATTTCTTTTGGATCACGGATGAACATTTTCTTTGCTTGCCTGGCGACTGTTCTTGTTAAACATGTAGATGGCCTCCACTGAAATTAGCCTTGGTGCGTACACAGTGCGTGCAATGCTGGTTTTCAGATCTCTGTCGCCTGTCGGTTCGCGTTCATACAAGACAGAGGCATTTACAGTAGGATATGAGGAGCCTATTTATTCGGTTGTGCAATGTAATGATGCTTGGCCACTTCTTATTCTTCGTTGATTGCTCCATTCTTTTGGCATTTCGTGTGTACAGACGACTCTGATCGTGACTTTGATCGACTCGAGTTCTTATATAGTGATCGATAGCTGGCAATATGCTCGCTAATCAGAAGTTTGTCTAGAACGCGAACCCTATTTTGTAGAAGCCATATTGTTTTGTTAAGTCAATCCCGACGCAGAGATCAGAACGAAGGTCGGCACTGCGGAATATCTTTACCTTCTCGCCATCAAACTTTATTACACTCTACTCTTCTCTTAGACGACAGGAACTGACGTTGATGGTCCCATATGTGCAGGGAAGTAATGATGAAATGGTTGAACTGGTATGCATTTTGGGTGAACTTCAATGTGTTTCACCTTTGACGGGAAAACTTTGGACAACTGGCCTCTGTTGTTGATGATACCACGACACGACCTGACAGATACAAGGCGCGGATTGTGTGTGCATGTGGCGATGTCACACATGTCAAACTGCAAGCTGAATATACGCCGTGACGGTGAACCACTTGACCGAAACGCAAATACTGTGGACCTGTCCGATCATTGTCATTGTGTTCCTCCGACCAAACTCATTCCCTTAAATTCAATTCAGAAAGGGTAAACTTAATTTAAACAGGATAACCATGAATATGGACATCTTACCTTTTCCAAGATAGCCCTGAGCGCTGCAAACAGAACCCACCATAATTGGGAAATTTTAGGATTTATGTCGCCTGTGTTATCGGTATACCGTTCAAAGTTCTGTAAATACAGTGTATGCGAAGCAAAGGGCACTCTGCACACATACTTGTCAATCATAACAGTTGCATCCTGTGAGTAGACCAACGTGGGATTTAGCAGCCGTTATAAATGTCATTTGCTCTCGTGAGAGTCCAATCATAATGAGCTTAATTTAAAGTCTAATGAGGATTATAAATATTTGAAGCTCTTTTTTCGCGCCGAGAAACGCATGAATAATCGTCCCTGAGTTGCGAGAGGCCTTCCCGGCAACTGCTGTCTTGCCGTGTCCATCAACCCGTTTTTTTAATAAAGATTCAAAACTGTTGGGCTCTTGCAGCGTTGACTATGTGATGACTTCATCGTCAGAGTAGCACTTGATCCCTGGGAACAAAAAGCCATGTGCTTTTACACAGTTTCCAATTTTAGCGCCATTATCTTTAAATTGGAACAGCACTTCAAGGAACAAGAGTTTATTTTATTGGATATAATTTGTTATCTTGTCGTCGCGCACTGCTGAAATATCAGTCGTGCGCACTCTGCAACCAACTCTATGCACAGTATGACCACACAAAGATGAATACTCAACTATCAAGAAGATGGCTTTCGCTTCTTTGCCATCTTACAATTTCGTCTCAATCGAGATTTTCTGTACTCTACGTGATTTAGTATAATAGTGATTGACTGATCGATTGATTGATTCCAAGACAGAAACTGAAGACCTTTGAAGAGTTTGTTTTTAGAACTGGTGTCACTCCAACTACAGCGCTTGGTACCAGGAGGCAATGAAACTTGGTCTTGAGAGTAGTATTGAGCGGATGAAAAACAAGACTCTGTTTCAAAATAGAGTTTATTTCTAAAACTTCGACGTTTGATTGCACACAGGGAATCTTCATCAGGAATCTAAAATACAACAATATTACAGTAAATATGGGATAGTAACAAAGGGACTAGTTCACTCTCTTTGTTACTAGTCCCATATTTACTGGAATTGTGTTGGTTTTTTTAGATTCCTGATGAAGATTCCCTGTGTGGAATCGAAACGTCGAAGTTTTAGAAATAAACTCTATTTTGAATTAGAGTCTTGTTTTTCGAAGACCTTTGTACAAAAATACATTTTATTAACTAACTTTTCTATGTCAACCTCACACTTTGACGTCTGTCGGTTGCCGAAACAATGTCAGAAACGATTTACAACACACTTGGTCGTTTACGTTTTGTCATTGTAGACGTCTCGCGAGCTCTTCTGAGATATTTGAACTTTCAACTGAGCTAGAAGGATACAAGAATGTAAACGACTAACTCGACAACACTTTGAAACCACATTGTCAGAAAAGGTTATTTTTAAAAACTAGAAATGAGGTGGGCGCTATTCTGATAAGCAATATTCTAGCGTGGTAACACAATGTCACCAAATAATAACCAAAACGAAGCTATACAGCGTCAAGCCAAAAAATCTTTCAAAGTATGGTGAATGATCCATTCTGTCCCTTTCGGACATATATAATATATCAACTGAGAGAGAGAGAGAGAGAGAGAGAGAGAGAGAGAGAGAGAGAGAGAGAGAGAGAGAGAGAGAGAGAGAGAGAGAGAGAGAGAGAGAGAGAGAGAGAGACAGACAGACAGACAGACAGACAGACAGACAGACAGACAGACAGACACAGGCAGAAAGAGAGAGAGACAGAGAGAGACAGACTGACAGACAGGGTCAGAGAGGAGAGAGGGAGGGAGAGAGAGAGACAGAGAGAGTGTGCGTGTGTGTACTGTCTGGTGTTTCATTACAGGCAACCATGGCATACATGTATAGACAGCCTTTTGTGCAATTATGGAATGAAATGCAAGCAAATGGTATTTTATTAAATAAAAAATCAGTTTATGTTTATTAAATAAATAGCAGTAGGAGCTTGTAAGCTCCGATATTGACAAAAATAAAATATTTATGAAATATTGCATATGTAGCATTGCATTATGGTTTCATTAAAAGACGTAATTGTCGCGAATATAGCGTACTTCGCAAGAATCCTAGAAAAATAACTGCAAGTGAAAAATAGAAACAAGTTTTCAATAATGCCGTCAAATTGAATACAAAAACTGAGTATATATAAAATCCTCAGGCTCTGACTTTCATCGTCACAACTACGGTCATAGATTGGTAATTATCGCAATAGTTACATAAAAAGTGATCAATTTTCCATTTAGAGATGTTCTCGTCTTTACTCCTTCAAATTGGGTATATTATGTATGTTTTTTGTCAGATAACCTTTACAGCTCATCAGAATCTTCGTACTTACTGAAAATAATCTCTTACGGCGTAAAATTTCTAGTATTTTAAAAATTAGAAGCTGTGCACATCAGATCTACACAAAAACAAAAAATAAAGGATCTTGAAACGTTAATTCTTGAAAAATTAAGGAAAGGTCGTCAGTTTCATTTGTAAGTTATTTCGCATTTCAGTAACAGTAAGGGAATGCATTGGGGTGTACATTTTGAAATGTAAGGCGCCCTCTTCCGGTGATTTGTCGTGTTTCTGAGGTAGAAATCATTAACAAGAGATGATAACCTATGGTCTCAGGACGCAACGTGTGAACATACAAGTGTACTTTGTCTGTCCATGTATCTAGGTTACACCTGTGAGAGATCACTGTGGCAGTGACTGTTAGAGCACACTCTAGAGTTCGTCATCTTCTCAATGAATCTGACTTGACTTCACAAAGATATATCGTTCATCAGTTTAATATTTACCCTACGAAATCTAAGTTCCGTGGCTTCCCGGGCTGTGACAGGTACCTAGCTGAAATACCGCCAGACTCCTGTTGACTGTCATCGTGTTTTCCCGTTGGCGATGTAGTGCGCTGATCAGCTGGCGCGCTGTCGTTGAATCCGATCTGGTCATCCGGGGATTTCGTTGTTATCATCACAGGCTGCTCTGGTTGCGCTAAATATTTCCCGGTCACGCCATCAACTTCACTGTCAACTCTCCCTGGTGCAATTGGTTTTGTTGGTTGAGATAGGTACTTGGATTTGACATCTGCAGCCTTAAACGGCAAAAGAAGCGGCTTCTCTGGTAGCGAGAGATATTCCCCGGAACCTCCATCAACTTCACTTTCCTCGCTTTTCGATGCAATGTCAATCGGTCTATCGGGCTGGGACAAGTACTTCGATTGAAAGTTTGAAGACTGCGATGGAATTATTATCGGCTCCCCTGGTTGGGATAGATATTTGGTGGAGACACCGTCGACTTCACTTTCTGCTCTGCCTGATGGGATAACGATCGGTTTGTTTGGCTGCGAGAGGTACTTGGCGTTTGAGTCTGCGGTTTTCAAAGGCAAAATTAATGGCTCCCCTGGCTGAGACAGATATTGGCTAGAAACGCCGTCGACTTCACTTTCTGGTGTCTTTGACCGGATAACAATTGGTTTACTGGGTTGGGATAGATACCTTGCGTTGACCTCTTCTGTTTTCAAAGGCACAATTATTGGTTCACCTGGTTGTGAAAGATATTGACCAGAAACGCCGTCGACTTCACTTTCTGGTGCCTCTGATGGGATAACGATTGGTTTACCGGGTTGGGAGAGATACCTGGCGTTGACATCTCCAGTCTTCGATGGCACAATTATTGGTTCACCTGGTTGTGAAAGATATTGACTAGAGACGCCGTCGACTTCACTTTCTGGTGCCTCTGACCGGATAACAATTGGTTTACCGGGTTGGGATAGATACCTTGCGTTGACCTCTTCGGTCTTCAAAGGCACAATTATTGGTTCACCTGGCTGTGAAAGATATTGACTAGAAACGCCGTCGACTTCACTTTCTGGTGCCTCTGATGGGATAACGATTGGTTTACCGGGTTGGGAGAGATACCTGGCGTTGACATCTCCAGTCTTCAATGGCACAATTATTGGTTCACCTGGTTGTGAAAGATATTGACTAGAAACGCCGTCGACTTCACTTTCTGGTGCCTCTGACCGGATAACAATTGGTTTACTGGGTTGGGATAGATACCTTGCGTTGACCTCTTCGGTTTTCAAAGGCACAATTATTGGTTCACCTGGCTGTGAAAGATATTGACCAGAAACGCCGTCGACTTCACTTTCTGGTGCCTCTGATGGGATAACGATTGGTTTACCGGGTTGGGATAGATACCTGGCGTTGACATCTTCGGTCTTCAAAGGCACAATTATTGGTTCACCTGGTTGTGAAAGATATTGACCAGAAACGCCGTCGACTTCACTTTCTGGTGCCTCTGACGGGATAACGATTGGTTTGCCGGGTTGGGATAGATACTTGGCGTTGACATCTCCAGTCTTCAATGGCACAATTATTGGTTCACCTGGTTGTGAAAGATATTGACCAGAAACGCCGTCGACTTCACTTTCTGGTGCCTCTGATGGGATAACGATTGGTTTACCGGGTTGGGATAGATACCTGGCGTTGACATCTCCAGTCTTCAATGGCACAATTATTGGTTCACCTGGTTGTGAAAGATATTGACCAGAAACGCCGTCGACTTCACTTTCTGGTGCCTCTGATGGGATAACGATTGGTTTACCGGGTTGGGATAGATACCTGGCGTTGACATCTCCAGTCTTCGATGGCACAATTATTGGTTCACCTGGTTGTGAAAGATATTTTCCAGTGACGCCGTCAACTTCGCTTTCTGCCCTTTCTGAAGTGATAACGATTGGTTTACTGGGTTGGGAAAGGTACTTAGAATTGACTTCATCAGCATTTAAAGGCAAAATTAAAGGCTCCTCTGGTTGAGAAAGATATTTTCCAGTAACCCCGTCAATCACATCACCCCCATCTTTCTTCTCATTTGTAGGCAGGTCATCAGCCCGCGTTGAAGAATAAGTACTTGACGAACCTTTTGATTCTGGTTTAGAGTGTTTTGATAAATATGTCGCACGAAGACCGTCATTCTGTATAAAACGTGATGCTCCCCTCGAATCCGATTTCCGGGTCATATCTGGGTCAGATCCTTCATTAATATTCGCAGTCTTCTCCGGTTTGGTCGGGCTAGATTCCTTGGAGAGTTGAGACAGAATGTGTTCCTTTCCCTCCTTGTAAAATCTTCCGTTAGCTTCCATCGCGTCTGCTCTTCCTAAACCGGGCTGCATGGAGTAATCGCGGTGCACAGAGTATGTAGCTTCGTCAGCTTGATGGCGATCTACGGAAAACAAACACGACACACCTAACATGAACACAGCGTTTATGGAATTAAGTAGATTGGGTGCTACTTCAGAAACGTGTTTGTTAATTAAAGCCCGCTACTTTGGAGTGTTACCCTATTGACAGAGTGTCTGATCACGGAGTGTTTGCTTCAGTGTTAGTTTGATAATTAACATTTTGTTTGCTCGTCTACATCTTCGTCACCCTATGCTGTCCATGACCGATACCTTTAACATAGATCGTAGAATATAACTCACCAACTTAGGAATTTAGAAACAGTCGAGGTTAATATATAAAATTTTTGAAGAAAGAAAAAGTGTGAAAATCATGGACAACTTTGCATTAATACTACATCGTGCATGACATCTGTCGTCGCGTTTTCATCTACATCAACCTATGAACCTTTGAAGGGGCGGTTATGGTTAATCAAGCCTGAACTGTGACATATCAGTACCGCTACCTAGAGATAAGATGAGACAATTGCCGTCATTGCAATTAGTATAGCGTAGCAACTTCGGCATGTGTTTTATGAAACGCATTTATAAACACTGACCCCATTTCGTACCAGACACACCATTTATCTTGTAGTAGTTTGAATTGAATATAGTTGTAAACGCCCAAAATGCCGCTAGCCTAGTTTGTTATGGAGTGTTATGGCAATACTAAAGTGATGCTCTCCTCTGGTGCAAAATGTGATGTGTTTGTTTGATATTTGTTCAGTCTTGAGTGTACGATAACAGGCTCGGTTAGTGAATACTTAAGTCAACACCCATACTTGGCCGTTAATTATACAAGGTATTGATTTAATGGGATTCGTTTCAGCACATGTTTATAAACAGTAGTTCAATTGGCCTGCCATCTTCCGACAATAAGTGGAACAAACATAGAAATACGTTTCTTTGAATTGTACACGTTCATGGTCAGAGGGTTGACTGTGGGGACTTCAGTGACGAGCATTGCCTTGTAAAGCGTTCATGTAATAGATATTCTATGTAGACTCACACGTTTGAAATTTTCTATATCCAATTTTAATGTCACGGGTAATTAAATAGATGAGATTGATGGTCGATGAGACTTGATTTGTTTACCGATAGATTACCCCAAAGTATTTTGACGAATTTTGTATAAGGCAGGCTAAATACAATATGAAAATATAAGGTCTCTTCTGTATATATATATATATATTATACCAAATGTGGCTAAAATATAGCCCTTCTGACGGTTAATATACAGAATCGTGGATGAGTTTTCTATGAAACTTATTCCAAAGCCGGTTAAGATAGACTGGGCACTGATAATATAGAATATATCATCGCGAATACAATGTAATGAATAGGATCAACTTACCACCCTCTTTTTCGTACATCTGTGGCTCTGACAAGAACATGGTTACAGACAAATCCACACAACCAAACTGTTGGAAAGAAAAGGAGAAGGATTAGTGTGAAGCCTACAAATTTTATATGTACGTTCGTCGATGTACCATGTGTATCCTGTGTATGATCGCCTGTATCATTGTCTGTTTAAGTCCAGATCAAACTTTAAGGTACATGTTTACTAAAATACATTAACTTGCCGCAAATGATCCCCATGTGTCGTTAACATTGAGTCTCTTAGTTTTTTGTGTCCTAAGTAAACTAATTTGAACTCTTCCTTACTAACATTTGTTTTCTGCTTCGCTGGAAAGTTTTCCTGAATGACACCACGGTTACACCGAAGTATAAATCGATATGGATTAGTTGTGGTGAACGTGAAAAAAGCCACTCATATATGTTCTGGAAAGGTGAGGGGCGTGCGTCACGTTAGGGTCAGAGATCACGGCCTGGAAGTGTTGGCGTGGATATTGTTTGACACAGATTCGATAGTACTATATTTTGTGTGTGATATCGCTATGTGTTTGCGGGGGCACCGGAAACCACAAAATACGCAAACTTGTAGATTTTGTTCAACACCCACTTACCGACGTAAAGACCACAGAATTGCGGGGTGAGCCTAGTTTGAGCATGGAATGGCAATTGCAGAGCAATCTTTACTATCCCGCTAGGTTAATCTGAGTTGCACCGGCAATCAACTTGGTAGAACGGAGTTGTGTAAATGGCTGAGATATCGCCAAGGTAGCTCATGCTACATTTCAGATAATCAGTCAAGCTGAGGGCTTAACCATGGAGGTAACAGAAGAGGCTTAACAAATTCATTACGTAATGTCCAAAGTCTCCTGCCTCTCACGAAAACAAATTACTTATGTCTGCATTAACGAAGAAGAACTTCATTTTAAAAAAATCGGAGGAGACAATAATAGTTGTAAGAATGCTGTTTGTTACTTAGTTGAAATCCGACTCAAAGAGTGGTAAATCCAAATCGTTGCTATTAAAATGTTCTCTGAGCTTTCCCTTTATAAATGAAGGCAAATTAAATTTGCCTTGCAGTATTATGTTCAATTGGAGCAAAATACTATGACGAATATGAAACCTTGAAGAGTAACGAAGAGATACGACTGCACCGTTTATCGCACCGAAAGATATGCCTTTGTCGTCTAAGACGTTTATAAGAAGATCCAAGACGGTTTACGTTTAAGGTAGAGTGCGCCTCGGGACAGCTAATTGGACTCTCAAAAGTTTACGACAGGTTTCCAAAGTACCACTTCAGTGTCATTGGGGTCATTTTAGGGCCTCATTTTAGAGCCTTGGACTGAGTTAAATTTTCAACGTCTCAGTAATGTGAAGATCGAAAATGTAATTTGTCCTCATACAGTTAACTAAAGATTGGCAGCCATTTTGAATTTTAAAATTGTTGTAAATGTCATGCAATTTTTTTTCTCTGCAGCCGAAATTTACCGCTTGATTTTCCTTGTTGATTCTGTAACTTGAGAGTATCGTTGGAAGTTTCCTTAAGGAAAAGTTTGAGAAAAAACTGAAGTCGTCTTGAGTTTCGAGACGCTAAATTCTTGTCAACGGTGCCTGATCAAAGACATTGACACTGGCACAGCTTTTGTGAACATTAATTGGATGGAAACACGCAAATATATCCGTAAAGGAACTTTGGAATTTAGTACACAGATGTTTGATTTGACCTTTCAACTCACCTGAATTTCTCCCAAGTGTAGACAAAGCTGACCTGTCACAAGTGATGACGTCACGGCCACAACGAATTGCAGTAGTCCAAGAGATAAGATTGACGTGATAAGCACAAATTTTGTCTGAAAAAAGATAAAATAGTCCTTAATTTTAATGAGTGATTCTAATGGAGTCAATGTCGTGACGAGATGACGTCAATGCTTTCTCGATCACCTTAAAAGGCGAACTTACTATCGTGGCAGCAAAAGACATTAGATACGTAATTACGGTGAATTTTCAGTCACTTTGTTACTGCGCTCTGATGTCACTGAGCAGATCACGCGATCGCCTGCTGTGGCATGATTTTGATTTTGATTACGCCCACCATCAATGTAGATTTCCAAGGTACAGAAGTAAATGTTACGTTCGTCCGACAATTTGTGTCTCAGAACAGTTTGTTCAGTGGTAGCGAACACTGAAACCAGGGTAACCAGGTAATTGTGTGAAACTAGGTAACTATGTGACAGTGTGAATTTGGCCAAAAGGTTGTCACGCAGCAGTATTATAGCTCCATGGACTCACGAATAGACATGATTGAGTTGATAGGACTTAAAATGACACATCTTCATCACGTACTCACCATTGGAGCTTTCACCAGACTGTAGAATTCCCAATAAATAGAGTAATAAATATAAAATAAATAAGTTAGATAAGTTAACTCTTCGAGTATGTCCGACTTCTTTGCAGTATAGTAAAATCTATCCTTACTGAGATTTCACAAACCTTATATACATCTTTTTTGTTTACTATTCGCATTATGCATGTGACATAAGATTATAAGTACAGCTTTGATAGTCTCAAAGCCTTGTGACGTCACTGAATGGAACTGCCCATGCACTGAACATCATGTCACTTGACCCCATAGCTTCTTTATTAATAAAATTTATGTTTTAAAATAAAAAATGACTCATTTTTGTACCTCTTGTAGAGAAATCCTACCAAGAAGTAATTTCTTGGTTTAATACAATAATCTTTCAACTTTTTCAATTGCAATGACAATTTTATCACATCCTGAAGTTATAGTTGGGGGCGTTCTCTTATTTCTGTATAAGTTCATAGGAAATTATTAGCGACACAGACCTAGTTACCAAGAATTCAAAACGAAACAATTATGAGGTCACAAGTACATTTAATCGAGTTGTTAGGCGTCGCCTATGTCGTTACTAGCAAGCCCAAGTCGGAAAGGTAGGACCATGGTGAATTCCATATTTGGATTTCAGAAGTAGTTGTCTGGCCGGAAATGGCAAACATCCCGGATCGAGGTGCTGATATTGCGCACGTTCCAATGTCGGACGTGATTGAGACGACCAGCCGTGACCGGACATGGAGAAGGTGCTTAGTTAGGGAAGGTCTTAATCCTCATTTTTGTTAAGGGTTTTGGGACATTTTCTTCGTCAGTCACTGAGGTAATTGCATCTTTTTGAAAACGTGTCCATCTTCGTGTCAGCGAACAATAACTACTGACTGGCAAAATCATAACACCTAGTAAAACGTGGTGGTATCAGATATATGATACATAATATGCAAGATCTCGTTAAATTTGGGCATTTTGACGAACTTTGACACTGGCTGTACGGTGTCATGTTTTTTAAAAAGTTTTGTCAGAGAATGAACCCTGATGAACTCAAACATGAGGACCTAAGACGGAGTAGAATTTCTACTCATGCAAAATTTGGCTAATATTTGTCTCGCAACGTGATCACCAGACCAAGAATTGTTCTAGGTATCAAATTATGATTATGATCTCGAGTCATTTTTACCTTTCGGACAAAGACCAAACGTCATCCTAATATTCCGAAAATTAACTTTCTATCGGAGTTAGTGAGATTCAAGCAACAAATGTCACAAAATCTCTCAGCTAGTACTTTTGGTTCTTCATGATTTTCTAAACTCAAATAGCAAATAATAAAGTCATGTTTTCGTAGAGGTTTGAACTCTAAAGTTCAATAGCGTTTAACTTCAGAGTCCAATGGCTTTTATTTAAATATGTACTTTGGCGGGAAAATTATTTACATGTGATGTATGATGAGTTATATTACCATGCCCCGTCCCTTGCATTTTAATTGGTCGAGCTCAACCACGTGGCTGACTACAAATACTCAGCAATGGGTTGTTCACATGCTCGTGAATGGTAACATTACAGTATCCTAAACATCCTAATTTCACAGCTAAAACGTAAATTGTGATTTTTTACAAAGATCAAAATCGGGGATATAATGATCCAGGAGCACTTGTGGGCCAAGTTAAGACACTTTTCAAAAAAAATCTCCGGATTTGCAAAACTTTTACAGCGCGAGTAACAGTGCGTCGTGTATCGCACTACTCACTGAACTCGCATACAGCGCAGCGCAGCTCGGCAAGCCTCGTCCGTTAATTTTTGGCTTTCCTCTAGCCCTTGCCCATAAATAATAGTCAGGGTGTCGCCCTTTATTTCTATAATATTTATTGCTTACATTAAATTTTTTCATTCATTTGATTTATGGATTGTAGCATTTTACGTTTGACGTCGTTTAGGTGTTTCGTAACGTACCTAGACGTATTAGGTACGGTGTGTCGTCAACGAGATAAGTGTGTGTGTCGACCTAAAACCTAGATTAGACCACCGATGTGTCACTTGTGTCCAACTATCGACATTTTAGGATTCATCTACATTTCATAAAAATATGAAAAAATGTGTCATTTCGCAAACAAGGGTGCAGTTACTATATCAAAGCCTTGAAGTATGTGTGATTCGTATTTGGAATGGCGTGTTTGGCAGCTCCATGTTGGTCTGAACTTTTCATCCGGTTTGTGTTAACTCAGCACATACTTTAATAACTAACATACGAGATATCTTAATCTTGTGTCGATAAAATCTCCACAATTCAAGTTGAGATTAAAATGAGCCGTCCATCAAAGCAACAAAGCACAAATGTAAAGCCGGCCTGTCAGTACTTGCTGTCAGTTACTGTTTTGTTTATTTTTTCTCTAGATCAGAAGCAGTTCAGTCTACTGTGACATGATAAGTACATGAAATGGCATATTGCTATAACAAAACTACTAATATACACGCATGTCCTTGTCATAATTCTAAATTCGAAAGCGTTTATGGATAAAATGTTCAACGTTTTTAAAACTAAACACACAGGTATAGAATGCAGAATGATAGAAAACATGCACGTGCTATGTGTCACTTTCACGATCGGCTGGACCCAAAGTTGTGTTGAAGATTGCTTGGGAGGATAGCAGTCACTATGGTTGCCTCAACGTTGCTATGCAAGGCCTGACGTCACATCCTCGCCAATGGTTCAAACAGGTACCATATTGGGTCGCATTGAGGACACCGGCAGTCCCATCTGGCACGCAACACGCACACACTCGAATTTTCCTCCCTATATACGCCATCGCATGTTGCAAGCCGTATTCGACAGCGTGAATGCAGCTTTCACCTGTAATTTGTTAACTTTGTAAATTGAATACAAGGTGTGCAGTCATTATATTTTTATCATGGTTTGAAGGTGACATCAACGGTGCAGCACTGACCAATGGGTTTATATTTGTCCGAAACCGCAAGCTTGGAGAGACCCATAGGCAATAATATTAAAGACATCGCGAGAAATGTGAATGACCTGTATCTGAAGATATATATTAGGTGCAAATTTAGTAAATGGATCATTTTATTTCAATTTCAGACGGAAAAAAGAAGAGAACTACAACAATGATCGGAAAATTCGAATTTGAACGAAGTGTACCAGTGATCATCATCTGCCTTACGTCTCAGAGAATTCAGTCGTGGACTCTGACATTGAACTACAAATTTTCTGAGGTTGGTCGAACACACACGTCAACTTCGACCAGAGGGTCTGCCTGTTGACAAACTGACCATTTTAGTTGAGACAGAACGAAATTGCCTGGTATCACATTCCCTGTATAAGGAGCAAGGGTGACTATGGTAATGGTGACGACGACGACAATGACGACGACGGCGACGATGATTATGATGATGGGGATAGGACATGAACAGCCTGGTGTTTCGATAAGTCATGAACAGCCAGGTGTACGAGACAAAAGTCGTCTGCAATAAATGTCGTCTGCGCGGTGATGATGGTGATCACCAAATCTGCATAAACAAAGTTACGGAATTTTATAAAGCTATTTATCAAGCTTTGTAAAAATGTTTTAAGTAAATCATTACTGCTCACAACATAGCTTTTCTTAATTTACACAAAATACCAAATTACAAACATTTCAAAAAGTTTTATTTTATTGTGGCGACTGAAATTGCTATTTCAACGATTCTTTTTTTTCGTCGAAGTCATTTCACTTCAGTCTTTTTCAAACTTTCAACCGACTTCCTTTCCTTATTCGTACTGGATCTGGTGTGCGCATGCGTGACTGAGCGGACCTTCTCAGATGTTGGTTTTGTGCAATCAGTAATCTGTTGGTCCTGTTTTCGTCGAAGTCATTTCACTTCAGTCTTTTTTACAAGAATAGGACCGATTCATGATGACGTCAGAGTTCTATATTTGACATGCGCAAAATGAAATATTTTTGACGATTTTTGACTAGACTGTACGAAATTAATCTTACAGAATCGTGAATGATTTTACCAACGTTCAGCGGTGAGATATGAACAATCAGAGTACTGAGACAAAGTCGTCTGCAGCAAATGTCGTCTGCGCGTCGCTCATAGTATATTTAGCAAACAATCATACAATGACAGTCAGCGCCATGAATGTATGACAGGACGTTGCCACCACGTTTCTCCGAGCTACGGATATCAAAAATGTCTGAGATAATGCCAGAATCTTAGCTATTTCTTTAAATCTTAAGACGGATCCATGGTCGTGACAAATCTGTCTGCTGATAGCTGATGCGGGACTTTCCACTTTAGATTAGAATGTTGAATTAGGAATAATTTGGACATTCCGTTGATTCAGACTTCGATCTCACATGACGGACATTCCATTGAGGATTAATGTCTTCGATTCCTCGTCTTGAGGATGCATGGAGATTGCTTCAAATTTCGAGGAATTTCAGAAAAGCAAACGTAAGTCATGTAGCATATGTTTGAGACCAGATATACAATCGTGCGAAGTTATGCCCAAGATTAACACACGGAACACGTTTAGGCTTGACTTAAATCGTTCCGGAGGCAGGGCATCACATGATCTCGCCAGATGATTACGTCACGACGTGCCAATCAGTTCACAGTAGCGGCCGTTACTGAAAAATGATTGGCATGTAGACTGGTGTCGTATTGAAGTCTACATCAACTGACTGGTCGTTACACATAATTTGAGATTTTACCCGCTTACAGAGAACATTGACGTGTTAAATGTCTCATTTGCTCAAGTCCCTAAACGGCTAAGTCTGCCTACAACCCCTAAGGGTGTCCGGCTGAAGGACAAGACGTCTTGCTCACGATTCCGAGGTGAATACACGACCAACGAGAACTGATACACAGTGACGTTGCCTCTTCTAGGTCAAATAGGTGTTACTCTCAATTCCATCGCAAAACTGTTGAAATACAAGTAACATATCTCGAGGACGCTGCACCTTTCACTCTGTCGAATTCGAAGAAAGTCAAACCCCGTTTATCAAACGTTGCCTAGTCTTAGCAAACTGTTGTTTTCATATATACGTATTTCTTCTCTTATTTCCATCGCTTGCGCCATGATTGATAGTTTTCCTTGGGCCAGATTTGCATGACTCTACATGTTTAAACAGGCAATAATGTCATCAAAACGTTTTAGTCAGTGAGCAAAACCTGGTCTTGACTTATGAACTAAACCAGGTGACTGACATAGAAGGCTAAGAAAACTAATCTCTATAAATTGTTCATTGGAAAATGTATGGCATGGGTCTTTAATTGGAACTATCGACGTTCCTCCCATGAATTCTGAAAACATAATAAAGAGCACAATGATGCACATAAAATTTAACTATTCGTTTATTTTGGTTGTTATTAGGCGATACGAATAAGAGTTTATGTCTGCGAAGTACATGTTCAATCGATCTTCGGTAACAATTCGATAACTGTCTTTTGCTTTCTTCGTGTTCTCACGACTTGTTGTAATGGTCAACCTGTTATTTTTGTTGATTTGCATGAATTTTGGTATGTCCACATGTCATAAAAGTTTCTTGGACAAGCCCTTGCCAGTGAGTGACGACACACAGGAAAAACAAAGGAAGAAGAAGAGACTGGAGGCATTGAAACAGGTGACACAAAAACATCCAATCGTTGAGCAGAGAGGGGAAAGGCGGTAAAATGAACACTCGATACCAGCTTGTGCCAGTGTCACAGTGCCCAGATTGTAAATAAGGGCTTGTTCTCTGGTTTGACGTGCTGTCTCGTTACGTTCAGCGGATATCACAGTTAAAATTGTAACACCCATAACTGACATACCGCAATGTGGAGGGGGTTTCTGCATAAATGCCTATCTAGCGGATAATCTAATTTCTGATCGTCTACAGTCCGCAGACGTTTGGCAAAACAGGTGCAAGCACTTGTGGCACAGACCCCTTTCCTAGTTTCCCAAATATAAAGCTTGTTGCAAGGTTTGCATCTGATAAAGTAGACAAAACTGGCACTAACAAGTGAATAATGGGACAAGTGAATAGTGAATATCATTACAGATAATATGTTTCAAAATATAACGCTAGCGATATGATAATGAACCCAAACTACGTCACCTTGTTATTATAAATGATATCGATAAACATCTTAATCTTTTTTGTTTAAATACTTACTTCAGAGACAATCCTGAAGCAAAAACGAGGGAGGGAGAGGAAGGGAGGTATGGAGGTAGGCTGGGAGAGATAGACGTCAAATGTGTTACGCAGTATGAAGTTGTTGCTCATAAATAAAACAGTGTGTTTTTATTACGACATAAAATTGAACCTGAATGATTCTCACTCACAAACATAATAAAAAGAAACTATAAGAGACAGGTTGATCTAGAGTCGGCATTTGTGTATAGTTTTAAAAATTATCAAATTCTCCTGGAACCAATCAGGTCAGGGAACGTCATCGTTCATACCTGCTAAACTTATGTCGCCAATATGCGGGAAATCATAATTTGATGTACGTTTACAACTATTGGGTTGAGATTTAAAATAAACTGGTGAAACAGTGAATTTCTGAGACATGATTGATCAATGTCCGACAATGTAAATCAATCAAGTCTGTAAAATTTATCTCTGACCTACTTGAAAATTGCTTTGCTAGAAAATGTTGAAGCCATTAGAATGAAAGACGATGTTTTTTCTCACTTGTGTTTAATTTGGAAAATTAGTTTGATAAAAAAAGTGTTTGATCAAAATGAGTAATGTTGCAGGATTTATAGACAGCGCCCCCAATAGGCCAATATTGCTCAAGGTTTTTTCAAAAATATTGAATAATATATACTACACAGTCAATTGGTCCTTCGTATTCGCAGCAACGGAAATGCACAATAAACTATACGACGACGCCATTTTCGCCACATCGGACTCTCAATCATTATTAGTTTTGTTTGGGTAAGTAAAATTGTTTTGTTTTCTTCGACGGCTGTTTTCCATGATGAATAAAATCGAAAAAAATATATATTGAGTTATTTTTTCTTGTTTGTGTTTGTTGTTTCCAGGTCGTTATTGTAAGTAGCATGTACTTGAACTTTGGCTTCATGAACATCGCCTCCGTGGAACATCCGTTCCCGCCATTCCGCCATCGTAATAAGATTTTCGAATCTGCACATTGCCGTACTCACTCTCCCTGTAGTAGGAATAATGAGTACCAATACGGAGCCGGATTTAAAATTACAAATGAGAGATCAGTGGGGAAGTCCCTAGTACATTAAATGAGGCAGTCGCTGACGAGGCCAAGTGTTCATGATGTGTTGTACTCACGAACACTGGAACATTGACTCAGCAAAAATTAACAATAAACAACCACAACGACAAGTATTTCACCACGAAGAACACGACTTTAGCGAAAACAGAAGAGTTGTTTGTTGATTTTTTTTTTCAGCTAAACAGAACTAACAATGATTAACGTCCATGCTTTTCACCATACAAAGGTGAATCTACACAAGGTCGGTGTATTCGCCGGCACGGCACCATACAATTCCAAAGGTTTACCGGGGGGAAAGGCACAGATATATCTGTAATGCGGCTCAGCATGCCGAATCACTGATTTGGTTGTCGTCAGAGCCGATAATGTTGTATAAAGTCACAGAATTTGTCGCCTCTGTACGGCGATCGGGGGCTTCTTCTTCCGCCTCGAAGCCTTCGTTGACCTTAACTTGTCTTGACCGACTGCTCCCGGCGGCCTGGCCGTCGCGACCCCTGCCGCTGTGCTTGGCCGCTGTGAGCCACGTCCCTGTTCCCTGCGAATGGACCGGTAGCGATGAGGGGGATAACGTCGCCGGTCGGGAATGAACCGCTGTAAGGCACAAATATAAGGCCGTCAACAACAATAATAACTACACAAAAACTGAAACAAAATCAACAGCTATGATAAAATTACAACACAATTCCTCGACGAATACTGCTGTACCAGATACACTTGCTCAAAATAAAGTTGTATCTCTCAGTTACCGTTAAGGTACTGAAATCTTAAAAGTTGCGCTATTCCACCCATCCTTTATCATTCGTTTATTTCGATTATGTCTTCGCAATTATCGTAAATATTGTTTAATCTTTTATTCAATAAATATTGCTTAATCTTTTATAAAACTAACTTGTTAATATTATTTGAAATCTTAGATTTTGGTTACATGCAGTAAAATTTTTCTCACCTGTGCTGTTGACAGAAGACGTTTGCACGCGACCGTTAGAGGGCGTCTGACCTCCCGGATCCACAACAATCGTTCCCGCCATTGTCGGTGTATTTTGTACTCCCGAGAGAAGCGGCTGGGGCTCTGAATTGTCGAGCACGATATATGGGCGCCCGGACTGTTGACAAGAGAGAGAAAAGCCAATGCCATTTGAAAAGTGGGACGAGAAATGATACCCCAAAATAAAAATATTTCCAGATGTTTAATGAATAAATTAACCGCCAATCTTCTTTTCCAAAGCACTATTTTTATCAAAGATGACATAAAAACCCCGTCATATTATGCATTTTCAAAAAGCAGAGAATATAAAGTCCAGTATGGTATTAAATATTAACTTAAAGAATGAAAGGGGTAAGTATTTCAACACTCAATTTTGGTTTGAAAGATGAAAATTAATTTTACTCAAAAACTGGATACCACTTTGTGAAATTAAGCTTAAATATGTCATTGGAAACTAAAGTATATGTATAAAACGATGGTTTTGTTTTGCAATGTGTCTTCTCACCCTTAAATTGCAGGGGCTGAAAGACCTCCGTTCTCGAAAGTGATCAAAATCATGATAAGCAAAGTTGAAATGTCTCTCATTCAAAATGTAAGAACCTTATTACCAAACAAAATTGTTCTTCCGTTATACAGTACTCAATTACAGAACATAATGTGAAAATTTGACAGCCAGAATGGAGTTATTTTTTTTAAAACGTAAGGAAAAGACACCAGGACTGAATGCAGTAATTTGCACACATTTGCAAAATTAATCTCACCCAATTAAGACGGCTGCTTTTGCTAGAAGGTAAGCCCACGTCGGAGTTAACCAATTAATAATGAAAATTGAATCAATATTTGTAAAAAAATATGAGAGTGAGCAAAGCACACGCTGTGTTGTCTGCAGCGCCCCCAAGCACCGTTGTATCAATAGAAAGCGTAAATTTTCTAGCATGTATGCAATATTGATCTTGGCAATTCTAAATAGAGAAAAAACTGCTAAAATGGTGCTGATCGCAAATGACGTCATTTTTCTCTCATTAATATTAATAATTAATATTTGTAAGCAATTTCCGCATCAATGACGAAAATAAAACCCGCTTGTGTTATAATGGCTACTAAAGGTCACACTTATTCGTATGAATTTAGGGCGCAAACTACAAGCAACAACTACCGCGCATGCAACAACACACAATCATATAATACCTACCTGTTTGCGCCCGCCCTTCCCCAAATTTGTCCGAATTTTTGTCCGAGCGCGTGCAGCTATACTACTTAAGATATATCCTTGTAATTTACATTTTATATGATCCCAATACATGGACTGATACAAAGTTCTTTATGAACTTACCCGATAGGTAGGGCTGCGGCAGCGGCACACTGCTTGGCTACAAAGTGTGACAGTTATCACCGCGCATGCGCACTCGGCTATTCCCGCTACAAGAACGATGAGACCTCCAACAACACAGCCAGCCTACAATTATAAAGAATAAGCGGTATTGGAACAGCAATATTTCAGTTTATATAATCACAGTCGGGTATAAATCTCATTATGCACAAGGTATACCAAAGAACAACTTGTCCCAATCTTCTTTATGATAACAATAATCTTTAAAATTTCTTTATATAGTAGGTCCCCCAAATATTTTGTCACCTTTATAAAATATAACCAAATAATTTTTTTTTCCAAATTATTTCGAAAAAGTTTGATCAAAAACTGTAGCAAATGAAAAGTGATGTTCATTTCGCATGAAAGTATAAAAAAATATGGAAAGAATCACAAAAGTTGGCAAAACGTTGCACTAAAATTTTGATGCAAAACTTTTCCGCACCCAAAGGGTTAATAAACATGGGACTCCCTAATTTTATGTTGATTTGCAGAATTATTCAGTTTAGGTCCACTCTTTAGTATCGTGACTTTCAAAGATACCAGTTTGTGGCTGCCATGCTTTGGATTGTACCACAGCTCCAACTTCTTATATTCATTTTACACAAGGCAGGCTTTTAAATTTGCATGTTGCTTTACACTCAGGGACATGCAGCCAGTAATAATCGATTTTAAATTGCGTATAAACGTTTACGTTGCAACTGATGATTATGCATATTAAACCCAAGTCGAGTTATGTCCACTGAAATCACCTGTTACCAAATAGGTCAACCTCCTTAGTCAGTTTTAGTTCCTTTAGATTATGTAAAACTTTCGGTAGGCGCCAGGGGGACAGATATTCGGTCTCTCATATTTTCACAATTCTTTTATGATATACTACTTGTAGGTATTGATTTTAAAGCCCGTGAATTAAGAAAATTTTTTACCGCCTTTCGAAAATTCAATTTTCCAAAAACAACACAAGGATGGCAGCCATTTTGAATTTCAAATCAAATATCAAATATTTTCAAAAGTAAATTTAAAATAATTTCACTTACAGGAACACATTCTTCCGGGTACATGTAGCAGTTCTGATAAGTGGAATCTCGAAACAATGCGTAGACGGCGACTATCACAACAGCGATTGATCCGGCAGTAGATACGACTGACAGAATCAGGGCCATCAGGACCTGCAGAAAAAAACACCCCACATCATAAGAGGAACGTTCCATCAATTAAATGTTGACCTTGCAATGCGGAAATGAACGGAACACACGATGTTGTGTGTAGTTCTCAGCTGATAGAAAATGATCACGTGACACCAAAGGTCAAAACAAAGGATAAAACGCAATGACTGAGACTAAAAGTGTGGATTTTTCCACCTGTCAATGCGATAGAAGCCTCCATTAATTTCTAACTGTAAAGCTTTGAAAACATTATTTTTCGAAAGGTAACGAAAATTACTGATTTCAAATAAGCAATGACGTCGTATCTAGCACACAAGATTCTCGCATTTTCGTATCCACACATTGAGTATGATGAATCGGACTGGAAACTTACTGGAGGACCATCAAGCAAATTCTGTCATCTTTCATGTGCAATTTATCACATTCACTGCTGTTCCTATTATGCAAAATACAGACGATACATTTACGCCAAAACACTCTCAATAAAGCACAGCGGGGTTAAAACCGACTTATCAGCTGATGATACATACCATGAGCGTGTTCTTCTTTCTGGCTGCTATGACTCCCTGCATACCTGCCGCCAGGAACTGAAATGAAGGGAGTGAACTTCATCATGATGAACCTTTATCTCCAGTTTTGCATGTTGCAAGTGTATGCATCAGGGCACATACATGTCTATGATATTTACAGAATTGTAACTCCACAAGATCAAGTAATGTTCCTTTAAATCCCCACCCTACATTCCTTGGTTACGGTAAGATTTCTCCCCTCTTCGATTGTTTTATACCATTCGGTACACAAGGAAACATCGATATCATGACAGATTTCTATACGTTTCTTCCGCTATCAAGTGTCACGTGACTTCTTGCTGATGATTGATGCGTCATTGGTTCGCATGTTCCCGTTTTGCTCTCTCCGTCGACATTCGCATTTCTGCAAGACGTGTGACGGTGTCGTCCCTATCCCCACTAGGGCATTTCTGTCTAACACGCAACCTGACATCAACAAATACAAAACAAACAAACCAACAGGCAAACTTACCAGGAGTCCACACCAGACAGGCACTCCGAGTTTTGCGAGCGAACATTCCATCACGATTGCAAAGCTTCCCGCGATGATGCAGGGTAGAGAGGCCAAGATCTGACCGACATTGACAGCAAAGACTATCCTGTGCTTGAAACTCATCCTCAGCCCTATCATGGGCTGTCTGCCGAACACCTCGCCGTCGCCATCTTGTCTTCCAGGGTTGAAAATGGTGGCAGGCTCCTGCCTTCGCCCGAACGGTAAGTTCGACAAGGTCATCTTTGCGATTCTTTCCAACGGTTTACCTCATGGCTACATCTCTAGATAGAAAGCACAGGAGAAGACGTAAGAATTTATAAGGGTGTCTTACCTTTGGCCAAATTTCAAAAAAAAAATGTATGTTACCGGTAACCCGAGCTCTCCTATTTGCCTACCCACCTGAACTATTATTCACATTTTCAAATATCAAGAATAATTTTGCCAAATTTTTCATGTTTTCGGTGGGTCACACCAAAACATTGGCCACACTGAAATGAATAAAAACAATTTAAACAGTTCTCGACTAATCTACCTTATTTTCTGAGTGTTTTAATTGAAACATATAATTTTTTCTTACGACTTATTTGGGCGATATTAGCGCAACCAAAAACATCACTTTTTGTTTTGAAAGAGGCTTACTTATAGTTTTCAATCACAATAACATATAAACAGCAGAACATTGAATGAGACACCGCCCTCTATTGCCTATCTTTGAAACAAACATGTGAGACTTAAACGTGATTTTGGAATGTGTCGTCTTCCATTCCGTCAAAAGACTTAATTGGTCAGCATTTTCCGTTTGATTCAAATATTTCTCCCAAACCGCAACGGTAATGAACCATAGACAGTCGCTTCTACAATTTGTGATTGAACAGTAGTGGTGTCGCACAAACGTTACCGGCCGGAGAACTAGACCATACGGTATTATGATGAACTCAAATCTTGACTAGATATTTTCCTAGTTGTGGTATATCTACTCTAATCGAACATGCACCCATGAATGTCGGTTAAATTAAGCAACTGCAAAAACATGACTACTATACATTTTATCGTTATTTGTTTTTAAAAAGCTCAGATAATTTTTGACTGATGGAAGCCAAACATTTGGTCACTTTGAACGAATTCAGCCAATATGTGAAAAGAACAACACCAGACTGAGTGTAATTTAGGCGCACTGGCCTAAATACGTAGGCCCTAAATCGAGGGCGAACGTCCCATGTAGATTCGTCAACGCCGGTTTCAAATATTCACAGGAGTCACGTGACAGGCTGACTCGTTTGCGGTCGTACCTTGCCTCAGTACGATACGGAAGTGAACAATTGACACACCGGCACTTGATGTCACGGTCACGGTCGATGCGTTACTTATCAAATCAAAATACCTAGGTAACCCAAAGAAGGTCAAGATCAAGTTTAATGTACGGGTTTTTTTTCGATTGTCCCGCAACAAAAACCTTGAAGTAAAGCACTCGTCTCCGAATAATGGTTTTGGTTCGCTGCCTGAATTTGACTAACTTTTAGCCACACTTTTTGACCGGAATATCATTGTTTATTGGCCATTTTAGTCACCCTGTTACGTCATCACCTAACACTCCGACAGTGATCACACGTAACTAAACGCTTTAAATAGACAGCTCACGTTTCTAAAGTACCGAGCAGGAACTGTTTTGAATTCTTTGTGTGGGTGTACTCTCAAAACAGACGCAATATTCCAATAATACAAATGTGTATCAAGGCGTATGACTATATATATAAGATCATGACCATTCGCGTGATGGTGATTCATATACGAAAGTATGTGGCGTACGACGTTCATGCCGTCGGTTTTTTAACTTAAAGTTTGACAAAATCTGGTAGTAATACGCCAAGCCACCAAAGAAACAAATCAATCGAGTGCATACACAGAGTTGTGACGTCACAATATAGCTAGCCACCATATTAATTATGTAAGTTGACATGGTTTGGAGCGAAGAATCAAATTACCATGAGGGAGGGGGTCTGGGAATTGGAAACTTGTGCTTGAATACACTGACAACGGTATAGTATCAAAACTATCGGCACAGACGACAAATCTCATGGCGAGAAAATCCCGTTAAGCCCGCCTTCCAAATGTGTTTACTGTACAGACGCCGTCCTATAATTTCCGGTAAATATGGCACATCTAGCAATACTTCACTGCCTAACCGCGTTATGGGTAATTTTACACTCACCTTGTCAATATCTGTCCGTTTTCACCAAAACAAAGCGTCCAAGTAGTCCCTCGCTCTCTGCTATTGCGGTGAAAAGATGTTTTCACCTGCGAAAATATGCAGTAAATAAATATCACAGGTGGGGGACGTTGAGTTCGCGGTATTCACTTCGCAGTTCAAAGTCTACGACGTCCGTACACCAATTATTAATCAGTAACCATATATTAACAAAATCATTCACCATGTATGTCGTAAGATGGCGCTATTTCTGACAGGAGCTGGCGGATGGATGGCACCTTTGAGTGCAAAATGTGCAAGAGACATTTGGCCAAACTGTATTTCCCAGTTTGTTAGAAAACACATTATCAACAGCGACACCAATATCAAAAGACTAGAGATAGCAAGGATCGTTAATGGCTACAAAGCAAGATCAGACACTATACAAGAGAATTTTGAGTATGACGTCATACCGTAGATTATTGCTGATAATATATCCGATTATCCAGTGCTGCCGCGTAAGGTGTTTTTAACATCTACACATCCACTGGCATTGCCGAAACTATAAAATAATAGCAATAATGTACAGCCTCCCGGCAAAATAATGGACTCAAGCAAACTTTGCACGACGCAATATATTCGATTTAGCCAGGTACGGTACAGATTGTCGTGAAAAGTTTGCCTGAGTCCACTATGGGTCGGAATGGGGTGCATTATTGCTTATACTTCATACAGCACACACATACATGATTTGGAATACAAGAAATTCAGTTGTCAATCAAATATAATGTGTCCGTTATGATGATATTTTTCTCCAGGGATTATTATGTATGGCTGTACTTTATTTATAACATGATTAATGATGAAGATGATTTTTGGCCCCGTTTTCAAGCCTAGCCTTTTTTTCACACTCACTGACTGCCTTTTCAGACTGATTTTTTGTACTTTTATTTGTTTACGCTGTATATCTACAGTCAAGTGGACGTAACATTCTTTTAAAGAGGATGCCTCGCCTCGGGCAGGTGCTAGGCTTACCATATCACCATGCGCTGCGTCTCTCGGAAATCTAACATTTTGTCGCGAAATAGAAATTGATTTGCTTTTTTCACAAGACTTTATACACAGAGTATATTTTCCACATATTATTTCAAAATATGACGTTGTTATCTTAAAAACCGCTGGTATAATTTTGGGTCATAAGGTTGTTGACAGACGCCGATTTCGCGAATGAAGGGAGCCCTCTGTGTCCATTGTCAATAAACGCACATATTATCTTTGAACAACTGTATCAGTCAAGTCACGGTTACTCTCAAGTACATATATGAATCATCAAACAACTGGGCTACTTGAATCATATTCAGTAACCCCTGATTTTCGTGGCACAGGTGAACCCTGGCTAGTTCGAATACAAAGCAAAACTCTGGAATTTTCTCTTGAATCTGGCGTCAAAAGTCTACCCACTACGTCCATGATTGTGGCTCGAATACTGACAGCAAAGACTCTACATTTTCTGCAGAATGGTGGTTCAAAATCGTGCAGCGGGCAAAATAAAGGTAAAAAATCTACATTTTACAGACATCTTTTGGTCAAAAAGCTACACTAGGCGAAAGTCGGGGAGTCAAAACCTCGTTATATTTGTATACCCTTCATGTTGCTCCAGTGCCCCTCCCCAACCGAGTGTTGATCAAAAACGGTTGCGAAATTGTTAGATAAAATTAGGTTTATTTTCAAAATTTGCCATTATTGTAATTGAAGCTTCTAAAGGTCAGCTGTTGATAATAATGTCAGGTATTTCCATACAATAATTCTGAATAATGTTGTCAATGTCGACAATATCGTGCTAAATACTTGTTGTGTGCCGATATTTGGAGCTTCGCATTAAGTGCCTGCCAACAAAACATATTGTTGGCTTGGAAATATTTACTGTCATGTTGGACTTGTTGATTTTACAATTTGAACTAGAACGCCCGATTGATGAACCTTTTTGAGCTCCTTTCCCAACCAATCCCCATATGACCCGTGTCTGCGGTGGCTAGTAAGGTGACAACCGATTACCAATTGCTCACCGTGTATAGTAACTCAGTGTGCCTTCAGGTCAAAAGCTGTCTCAATGCGAGGGTAAATTGTGTTCATAGGCCTTACTGGGTTTTATTGAGAGATAATCTCTTTAAAACATTACATTCCAGCAAAATATGCTTCCAACAGTGACCAACAGAGGCTGAACGCAACGTCACGTTTTGTTTCAGTGACACAACATGAACACTCGGCCGTATTCCGCACGAGTAAAGAATCATGCAAACAAACTAAGTCGCCGAGGTCAAATGGGGACACCGATGTGCAAAACGTAAACAAGCCTCGGTTGCCGTTTAAACTTTGATTACGATGAACTCGATTTTGTATCGGGATATACGCAGTGTTCTTCGCCTGAAAACGCCATCGACAAAGGCAGGGTGTCTCAGGACACGAGAAGCATGGATTCGACGCCCCGGCAGGGAACATGAATCATGTGCACGCTACCTCTCAGCCCGCGGTCCAGACGTTGTTGATGAGCCAACTCGAGAACGGAAAGATGTTCAAACGGTTCGTCCATTCAACGACATTCCAGCTCCTCCGACCAGTATCATGGCATCGCTATCAAACTTGTATAAAGCCTGGAAGGTAGGCTTCGCTAAATCCGCCATCGTGTTTATGATGGAATACAGACGTACGTATGGACTGATATGTCGAAGTGGAAAGGCCAAAGGTCGCTATGCAACCGTCATGCTCTTCGACCCACAAGACTTTGCGAAAGTGATCAGAGAGGAAGGAAAGTACCCAAAGCGCACGGACATTGTTGCCATGACAGCAGATAGAGATCATCGTGGCTTGCCTTGTGGGATATTCTCAAGGTTAATCATACTGATGACTAGTGCTGTGATACTTTACGATTAGAAAATTCAGAAAAGATTTAGAGGAAGATGAGCCACCCCTTTCGTTGAAATATTGCTAACACGATTGGAACTAATCTGGGATTATTGGATTTTCATATTTTTCAAATTTCTCATAAGTGTTGGGTGCCCATGCAAATTAGTTGCAATCGTATTTGCTCGTGTGTTTTTTTCATTCCCAAACACTATTATGACAGTTAGTGCATTAAAGGTATACAGTCACCTGTAATCTAAATATGCCCTTATATGGTCAAAGGGGTGTTCCTTGGTATTCAAAATACCCATGTGAGGGAGCTGTTTTTAACAAGCGGCCACCCGCTTAAAATCTGTGAATGGTTAGATTTTCTCTTTCCATGGTAACTATGGCAAAATTGGAATAGGTGACAGTATACCTTAAATCAATAGATCTGCACCAAAATGCTTATTTGCTCGTAATGCAAAAAAAGATTTTTGTCTCGCCATTGCTACTTTTGAATGCTGAGAGAAATTTTAAAGCACACCTTTGCAACTATTGGATTGTTTTCATGGTCGATCTCTCCACAGAAACTGAAGGAAAGGTTGACGTGACAGCTTTCAAGCGATGCGTGTGTTGACCACCAACACTCTCTCTTTTAGTCAAAGTATTGTTAACCTATTGAACGTCAATCCCCTCTTGACTGACTGACTGACTGACAAAGGCGGAATTTGATGTTTGTGTAATTGTAAACTTAGTTATCCTGAAGTCCGGTACGAACTGCCCTGTGTGATTACTCTTCACAGCCAAGGCCCGCTTTGGAGACACAACAGGAGCGCCCTCAGCGGTTACATCTTACGACCAACGGAAGTGATAAAGTACACAGAAAGGATAGCAGAAGTGTGTGGAGACTTAGTGAAAACCATACAACAGAAAGTAGACAGAAATGAACCGATGAACGAACAAGAAATATTCTCAAACTGGTCATTTGAAGGTAAGACGCAACGGTGAAATCTTAAAATTTCTTTTTGTTTTCTACTACCGGCAAGCACTGTGGGGAGTGATGAAGCAGGTTCTTTGATGGCAGTCACGAGTCTCGGACACCGCAGTAGGAGTAAAGCATATAAAACGCTTGAGGTTTTATTGCATAGAAAACGACAAACAGAACAGGTACTCTGAACTCCCCAAAGTAGCTTGAATCTCTGAAACTACAGTGCCCATAAGGCGGGAAAATTGTAGCCAAAACAACATGAGAAAATTGCTACAAAGATTACAGCTTCACTCTGATTGGTCCTAAAGTGACTACGTAATGTAACCTGATTGGTCCATTTAACTCAACTGTGATTGGTCCGCTCCAGGATCCGCGTTTTGCATCAAGCTCGACATGTATTGTCAATGCACACATTGCATAGAGAATATAAAGAGTCACTCAGTCACGATAAGCACTGAGGTTTGACAATTATTTTTCATGAATATTTCTTTATTCTAAAAATCGATAACGAAACGTGGAAAATGTATAGACGAACGCCCAGTAGGAATTAAATAACAACAACGAAATGCGATTTAAATATGCTCACGTGGGTGTTCATTTTCCGCAAGGAATCGATCGGCTGCGCTAAGGGATGGACCATTAGATCTTGGGAGGGGGGTGGTCAAAAACAGAAAAAAAAATTTTCAGAGCAGAAGTTCGGAAAAAAAAATCTTCAAACTAGTTTGCAAAATAAAAAAAAATAAATAAGAAGACAAAGGCGTAAAAAAAATCTGCAAAAGTCTTTAAAATTTTGAATTTTTTTTAGATTTTACCGACAGAAAGCAACTTTCTGTATTTTTAGTACATCTTCCCGGCACATTTTTAATTTTAATTTATACATTTAGAGTGACTGCATCCCTTATACTGGAAGTTGTGATTATCTTATCTTTTCAGGGCTTTTGTATTCTGATCACTTGAAAATTATGAAATTATAGAGCCTGTTTTCTACTTGTTTCCTGCGTACAAACCAAGCAGGTACATTAGGTAAAACATTGAAACTATGGTATGGTTGTCAAGACAGAAAGTTGTATTTGCCTTTTAAGATGAAAACAAACAGATGCAGGCCACATCAGTTTCATTTTTTTCACAGCATTTTATTGCAATGATGAATGCAAGAATGGGTGAACAAGTAGAAACACGTCAATAATGATAAAACAACATACCAAGTCATTATGTATTATTTTGCTTTTAAAAAGGCATTTTCAATTCTTTTTTCTCAAAAAACAGCCTCAAAAAACAACAGCAACACATGTTTTAACATTCAAAAATACACTACGTAGAATGCCATCTATCCTACAAATCCCAACACAAAAACACACAAAGGGGTTGAACTTTGAA
Source organism: Ptychodera flava (assembly GCF_041260155.1). Lineage (NCBI taxonomy): Eukaryota > Metazoa > Hemichordata > Enteropneusta > Ptychoderidae > Ptychodera > Ptychodera flava. The sequence continues at coordinate 31,253,012 of NC_091928.1, forward strand.
AGTTTCTCAATAGCAAATACTGAATAAATCTGCATGAATAATCGTTTTTGTGTAGCAAATTTCAAAGAAATTGGACAAGCCCTTTCAGAGAATACAGATATTTTGACCATGAATGGCATAAATTGCCCTAAAAAGACAAATATTGAAATTTCAATACATCTATACACATCCAATCAATTTGGACATGCTGCTACAGAGAAATAGATGTTTTGATCAAAAAAGGGCAAAAATTACTCTAAAAACACAAATATGCAAATTTAACTATATTATTTAGCTTATTTTAGCTTCTCAGCTTGTCAAAATCAATTGTAAATCATGAGATATGCATGATGTTAGGTGGGGTGAATGTAGGCATTTCACCACGCAGTAGAAAGGGAAGCCAGGAAACCAAAATAGTCAATTTTCAAAACTATAGGAAGCTACTGAGGAGCAAGAAGACCATGTTTCAGAGGAAGATGTGTAATCCGAAAAAAATGCTCCCAAAGTGCCACAAATAACACACCATTTTTATCTCTATTTTTCAAAAGCTCCAACAGCAGGAGGGGGGGACACCCCCCTCCTGACCTCCCCCCGCAAAAATACTCCCCAAGTGCCACCAAATAACACCATTTTAATCTCTATTTTTCAAAAGCTCCAACGGCAGGACGGGGAACCCCCTCCTGACCTCCCCGTGCAAAAATACTCCCCAAGTGCCACCAAATAACACCATTTTAATCTCTATTTTTCAAAAGCTCCAACAGCAGGAGGGGGACACCCCCTCCTCACCTCCCCCAGCAAAAATACTCCTCAAGTGCCACCAAATAACGCCATTTTATCTCTATTTTTCAAAAGCTCCAACAGCCGGAGGGGGGACACACCCCTCCTGACCTCCCCCCACAAAAATACTCCCCAAGCGCCACCACATAACACCATTTTAATCTCTATTTTTCAAAAGCTCCAACAGCAGGAGGGGGACACCCCCCTCCTGACCTCCCCCCGCAAAAATACTCCCCAAGTGCCACCAAATAACACCATTTTAATCTCTATTTTTCAAAAACTCCAACGGCAGGAGGGGGACACCCCCTCCTGACCACCCCCCGCAAAAATACTCCCCAAGTGCCACCAAATAACACCATTTTTATCTCTATTTTTCAAAAACTCCAACAGCAGGAGGGGGACACCCCCCTCCTGACCTCCCCCCGCAAAAATACTCCCCAAGTGCCACCAAATAACACCATTTTTATCTCTATTATTCAAAAGCTCCAACGGCAGCAGGGGACATCCCTCTCCTCTCCTGACCTCCCCCCCCCCCCGTGACCGCTTGCGTGGCCGCTTGTGGTGCTTGGCACCACATTTTTGCCCTCTTTATCTTCAGACAGCGACGAACTAAAAAAAAAATTATAAATCTGAAAATTTACTCTGAAAAAAAAAATTTGCACAGCTAATCTCAATTGGAAAAAAAAAATTTCAGAAATTTACAATAGTAAAAAAAAATTTCACAATTTCATTGTGACCACCCCCCTCCCAAGGTCTAATGGTCCATCCCTAAGTCAGGCTGATTCCACAGAACGATCAGTGTACAATGACAAAGAAAGAAGTGGACTGATTTATAATAAATGAGTGTATATAATTGATTTGATTTCAAATTAAAGTCGTAGTGATTATATTGAACAAAAATATTACCGTGACCAGTCGCTCCACACATTTGCAGTGGTGGGCATTACGCTAAACGGCAAGTTCCATGTCATGATGGTCAGTGACTGAAACTAAACCTGGTGATATTGGCGACAGATGGGTTGATTTCTGGGTTTCAAAGCGGCGATACATACATGGATACATGGATACATGGATACATTCATACATACATACATACATACATATAGAGAAAAGACAGATTGACAGACCGAGACAGATTAACAAATAATGTTATTGGAGAAATTTCTCCGTATTTAATTTACGTATGGTGACTGTCCTTCCAGCTGGTGCGTCGACCATCTTCGGAAAGCGTTTTAATCTTCTCACCGATAATGCAAACCCGGAGGGCGCTGCTTTTATGAAATCTCTAAAATCCCTTACCAGCGTGGCCGCCATGTTGTCTGTGCAGGCAATGTTGGATTGGAACAGGAAGTACAACACACCAATTTGGAAGAAACACGTCAGACTATGGGATACTATTTTTGAGATCAGTAAGTACCGCAACCTTGGGACATTAGTGAAATAGTGACATAGCTTTTAGTGTATTGAGTACAAAATCACACCAGCGTAAGCGGAATCTTTCATACGGTGAAGACATGTTCTCGTCATCTTCAAATACTGTCACCTGTTCCAATTTTGCCACAGTTACCATGGAAAGACAAAATCTAACCAATCACAGATTTTAGGCAGGTGGCCGCTTTTTAAAAATAGCGCCCTCACATGGGCATCTTGAATACCAAGGAACGCCCCTTTGACCATATATGGGCATATTTAGATTACAGGTGACTGTATACCTTTAACGAACACGACTTTTCCACACATAGCGGAATGGGAGCGCACTCACCACCGAGTTGGGTACGTGTGAAACCAGGAGAGTGCGAATTAAAAAACACAAACTCTACAAGTTTCCTTTAAATTGAGGTTCAAAAGTCTTCATTTTGGCCCAAATACTGGTGTCAAAACGCTACGTTTTCTGAAATATGATTGGTCCCAGTGTCCCTCCAGAGGGACTGTGATTGGTCAAACCGTGGTGGAGGCAAGAAAGAGGTCGAAAGCCTACAGTTTATGAAACAATCATAAAATAGGCTGTGGCAATGCCCACATCACCTGAAGTGTTCAAGTTGCGAGTTGGCAAACTGCAACTCTGCCAAACCCAGAGTAGATCCAGACTCATTGTTAAATATGTTATATATTCTGCTCATGCTCAGGGGTTGTGCTTACTATACGTCTTATCTTTCACCAGCACCATAGCAGGTCATATTTAAGACAATATAGATGGCAAAGATATACAACGTCTTCTTGAAGCAATAAAATGCCAAGAGAAATGTATTGTACATTGAATTTGGAGATGACAGGTCGCAGTAATAGTAGCTCCGAAAGCAGCAGACGACTCGCTAGACTTGTTTGCTAAACTTCGAATAATACTTGAAGAATTTAAGCAAACATTTATTGGGAGAGCATCTTAAAGTATGTTGATCTCATTTCAGCTAGGAAATGTATTGATGAAAAACAAGAACTACTGACCAAGAAAGGAGACAGCAAGTGCCCTGCAGATTACATCACGAACTTGCTTCGCCAGCACAGACTTACCGACCAAGAATTGCACTCTAATTTGACAGAATTCTTCCTTGCTGCCACTGATACGGTAAATCGATCGAATATTATCACCTTTTCATTTATTTCTTTATGAATATGTTGTGTACTTTTCTGACTCTAGTCCGACTTGTCATTCTTACTTGAAACACAAAGTACGAGAGAGAGAGAGAGAGAGAGAGAGAGAGAGAGAGAGAGAGAGAGAGAGAGAGAGAGAGAGAGAGACTGCAGACAGAACTATCAAAGAAAGTTACATGTTAATGTTCTTGTTACACGACGAAGTACTTTTCCGCTGTGACACCAAATTTCTCTCACAGTACGTATGCGATATTTTTATTGATACTCTGGTCTTCAAGGATATATGTCGTTGGTGTCGCGCTTTCGCCCTACATAAAGATCACATGGCACGTTTATAACTGATTTTCCTTGCCGCAGAAAGTGCTTTTTAAAGGCGGGAAAGTCTCCAACAGGAAGAAGGTATCTCAAAATATCAAATTCTTTTTTTTACGTTTTCACAGACAGCAGCTGCTTTAACATGGGCACTGTATCTTCTGGGCCGAAATTCTACCATACAGGAAAAATTACACCAAGAAGTGACTCGGTACGCTCCAAGAGGTCAGATCATCACCGAAAATACCATGCTGAGAAATCCATGGACATTTTTGAAAGCGGTCGTCAAAGAGACGCTAAGGTACATTATTCCTTAAGTCCGATGTTTGTAATGTGTAATTTTCCCATCACTGCATGCATTTTCATGAAATGAAACGTGTGTTCTAGCAATTCTATACAACTACAAGGTGAAATGAGATGATGATGATGATGGTGATGATGATGATGATGATGATGACGACTATCATCATCATCAATGCCATTTTAACAATACACCTAGTGCGATCGAAATCATAACCATTGTCGAAATGTAATTGGAATAACAGCACGTACAGCTCAAAATATATTGACGATCTGAATACCCCGTAGTTTACTTATATTGTCTTCGTCTTCGTTCTTTAGGCTGTATCCGATAGGTTTTGGTAACTTGCGACAGTTGGACCATGATACTGTCCTTCAAGGATACCACATCCCGGCAGGGGTAAGTGAACCTCCATTTTGAATTAATCGTGACATCGATGTTCAACGTATGAGTATAATTATGCAACGATGCCTTTATCAGCGGATACAAAGGACGACTATGTCGCTCGTACATTTCTTTTAAACGTCCTACGATAGCCAAATTCTATCACTTGTGGGGCTCGTTTTAAAGCTGTTGGAGTAAGAAAGATTGTCACTGTCTTAGTTTTTCGAAAACCGAAAATTTCATTTTCCTCATGGAGTCAACACTGGGGTGGCGGCCATTTTGAATTTTAATTTATCGGTAGATGTTCATTAATTTCTCTAGTACCAAACCATGCACGGTGAGGTCTGATTTTTATTCTTGATTTAGTGAGAGAATGGTTGAAAGTTTCATTTTGGAAAGTTTGAGCACAAGTCTAGTTGAAGTCTTTCATTTTCGAGGTACAAGGTTGAAAGCCCGTTTCCATCTATGCTCTCACACTTTCAGACGCTAATATTCGGCGTGACGTATGTGATGTCACGTGACCAACAAAACTTCGAAGACGCGCTGGCATTCAGACCGGAAAGATGGGTTCGGAGGGACAAGCTGAACCCCTTCGACGGTTTTAAATCAATACCCTTTGGATTCGGGCCAAGAATGTGTTTAGGTGAGTAGATTATAGAGTGTATCGCAACTTTCTACCTTTACTATAAGAAAAATAAGTATATTAAAGCATATTTGTTTGGTGAAGTACGTGTAAATGGCGTCACTTTTATGTTTTATTGAAAATTACCTATATTTTAGCGCATGTGTGTGAACACGTGAGCTAATGTCGCACCGATGTCTTCTGTCTTTGTTTGTGTGTGTTTGTGGTGTGTGTCTCAAGAATGCCTTGACGTATTCAAGTCAGATTTGATAGATAGACAGGTACACTGTACCATATGCTGATGGAAAGAACTGATTACATTTTGGTTAGTGTGGCTTGTATGTTTCATGCTCATTTGCATAATTAATGATTTTAGAAAAAAACAGACATACAATGAGAACGGCTGCACAGAATTGAATAAGATTTTCTTAAAGTGCTGATCACACAAGGATAAAGGTGTGACATGAAAGTTAATTGCCGATTAGCATATTTGGTGAACTTTCCTAATTATATATCTGAATTGACTTGATCAAAATTGACCAAACTTGGTATGTATATTGAAGATACAATGATTTAAAGGCTTTTGTTGGCACCAGATTGTCTCATCCGAAAATTAACCCACCAGCAGATTACAATTTCAATGGAAAACAAAAGGCTATCACACCTCCATAATCTTCTTACAGACTAGAACAAAGGCGGTCCCAGGGATCGCGAACAGTTTAACATAATTGAAAGTCATTACCCATATTTACTTCAGCAAATTACAAATTTGCACATTTTATGAACTTTCCTAATAGGGTAATATGACGAAATCTGCTATTTACACTGAAGATATTATGACACAACATTATTGAAAGTAATTAAGCATTTTTACTTCGACCAATTCTAATTTGCTTATTTAATGAACTTTCCTAATGAGCAATATGTATCTGCATTGACTTGATCAAAATTGACAAAACTGGCTCTTTACAATAAAGAAACTATAATGACGAGAAGTCGGTTTCGATTTTTCAGAACATCTATTACTAATTTTGCTTAGTAAACGAACTTTCCTCATTAGAGACATATATCTGTTTTGGCTTAATTAAAGTTGCAAACGTGCTATGTACATTGAAGATAGTCAGTACGACATAACAATATTGAAGTCATTCAGCGGTTTTAGTTTCGCTAATAACCAATTTGCATATTGAACGAGTTTCCTAATAAGGAGTACATATCTGGATTGACTGGACCAAAAATGACGTATATTGCAGATATTATGATATAATACTGCCAAAAGTAGGTTTTGATTTTGTAAAATATTTTATTAATAATTAGCATTTTTAACAACCTTTTCTAATTAGGGATGTATCTTGATTGCCTTCATCAAAGTCGATGAAACCTAATATGTACATTGGAGAAATATGATAAAATATTAATGAAAGTGGTTTAGCATATTTACATAAGCAAGTTACAAATTTGCATATTTAACAATCTTTCCTGATTAGGGATATAAGACTTGAGGGACTCCAAAATAAGTTTATGAAACTTTCTATGTGTATAGATGAAACAATTATGTTGTATAGGTAAAAGGTATTTTGCATTTTTATGCCAGCTAATTTATACTTTGCATATGTAATGAGCTTTCAAAGTTTGGCATATATAGCGTGAAGGACTTGACTTCATATATAAAGTGGTGATACAATGACCGAAGTCAAAGGAATTTAGTACTTTTATTTCAACTAATTACATATTTAATGACCTTAGGAATTTATCTTTGGCTAATATTGTTCATGAAGTTGATCGTAACACTTTCAATAAAGTTGTAACGATGTCCATAAAGTTTAGATTCACAGAAGAATGCAATACATACTGAACACATGAGCATTTTCAGTATGGTTATTGTAGGTATATGTTCATCCTCTTAAGTAGCATATAATGTTATGTGATTGTAGTTACATTAATCAATAGTGGTATCCAAAAGCGGTGATCAATATAAGTTATGGACTTTGTAAGAGATGGCATTTTGCGAGTTTGTAAAACTTTTCTTAAAATTACTTGGCAAGATTTACAATTGTATCGTAATTATTATAAACCCCACCACTTGTGGAAAAAGAAATTAAAAACGCCACTGTTGATATAATATTCTTCTCAAAGCCGGCTTATTCTTTATGGATCTGTGTCAGTACCGTGCAAACATGACCTTTCAGGTTAAGCCGTGAAACCTGTAGTTCTGGTGATCAAAGACATTTCTTGATGTTCTCTGCCAACAGGTCGCCGCCTGGCTGAGCTAGAGCTGTACATTGCTTTAATCGAGGTAACACAGTTTCACAAATCTTATTTTAGGCAGTATGCGAAAAGACTTGAACCTTTGCTCAAACTTTCCTAGAACAAACTTTCAACCATTACCTTTCAATATGAAAAATAGAAGTTAGGAGTTACTGCGCAAAAGTTTGGTACTTTTCGCAATATTTACTGATATTTAAAATTCAAAATGGACGTCATCCATGTGTTATCTTTATGGAAATCTGTGTTTTACAAAACTATGGCGATGGAAATGTTTCTTGATGCAAGAGCTTTAAAATGAGCCTCACATGAGATAGATCAGAAAAGAATTGTAAAAATTTGAAAAGCCGAATATTTGTCCCGGAGGCGCATTCTACCTTAAATGAGCCCCTGCAAGTGCTAGACTAGTAAAGGATTGGAAAAACTGAAAATCCAAATATCTCATGAGGCACGTTCCACTTAATGTAACGAATCATGATGTAAGTCATAGACTACCTACGCTTTTCACATCATATTGACCATTTCTGGGCATATCTTCTTAGTATATCTTCTTCCTGTTTCAATCTTCAAGATAATACGTCACTTCCGGTTAGAATGCACCAAGGAGGTGGAAGCGACGGTCACCCGTGTACTGCTGCCCGCTGAACCCCTTCAATTAGTCTTCACAAACAGATGAACGTCGTCCAAAGCTCACTGAACATAATGGCACTGTACAACCGCTTCACACTAATGGACGCACTACAAGAGACCCAATCCAACTTTTCTCAAAAACAACCATCAGCAAGACTCCTTTCACTCAAAATATATTTCGGGGAAGACAATTAGAGTGACAAATTTTGCTATATTTAATGTTTTCTGCAAGTTTACAAATGTGTAAGAAATCATCGTACCTTCTGGTAGAAGTTACAGAAAAATATGACAAATTTGTGATATGGCTGTTGATGAATGGAGGCCTTACCTTTGATGTGCAGGGATGTCACCTACAAGGCCATAACAGCTAGGGTCGGCACTAAAACGTGGAAAGTTTGGTGTATGGGAACGACGTGATATAAGATTATTGGCAAGTTATCGTTCACTGGCGTGTCTCTTTGGCGGCCCGTCACTATGAAGATATGTAATTGCAATGACAAAACGCTTTACAATAAAATACATGCAATTTGAAATTTGGATTGTGTGACGTAAGAGTGTGGCGTCTGAATGACAGCATAACATCCGTGTACAATGCGACTCCGTTGTTGTGAATATATATGGAGTGAATTACGCGGTTTGAGTGGGGTAGGGGGGGGGGGCTGCATCTAACACAGCATATTTTTTGCAAATATTCATTCAAATTTAATTAATTTGTTAACCTAAGATTAGAATACTGGTTAGTTTCACCTTTACGCTTGTCAAGCAGTCGTAAGTCGCGTGATAAAGAAGTGTTAATTTATGCAATCGTATGCAAATCTCCAAATTTCCGGGCTTCTCTTTCCTCCCAATTTCAAGATTTCCAAAGAATTAAATCCACTCTGGCTGTGTCGAATTTTCTGAAATTTTAACATTATGCTACATAACAAATGGACTATTTTGTTTGGCAATAAATTTTGTACACTTTTAATAAGACTCATTTTAATTTTTCTGATCATGTTTTTTAATTACGCTGCCAGTTTAGAATGACGATAGATATTCGAAAATAAATTAGTCGGTTTTTTACTACATATACTCTTATTTCAAGTGAAATATTTTATTTGAGAAAAAAGTGTCATATTTTGACTTCAATTAATTTCTATCATAATACCAAAATTTGATACTAAAATTTGCGCGTCATTTCAACCTATCGTTCGATGAGCACAGTACAAATACTGGATGTTTTGATGATTTCAAATGTTCGTTTCATTAAAATTAATAACACATGAAGATCGTGCAACATCACGATTTGTGGCCTGCCCAAGGGATGGTGATCCTGATCGAAATATTGATGATGCCCGAGCCGCAGGCGAGGGTATCATCAATATTTCGGTCAGGATCACCATATCTTTTTTAAATAGCATTAATGAATTGCACCGCAAATAATGTCTGATTTACTGCACTAATAAACAGATATATTTCACGAATATAAGTGTATCTGATGAATAACAGTAATAAACAAAGAGTGTCTGATAATTCAAGACAGTTGTCTTTATAAACATCATTATCAATTTGCTACAGCCGTTGGATATGTTTTCTTTGTTTGTTTGTTTGTTTGTTTTTTGCCAGTCCCTCAAAATTAGGTGTCTGTACCGGGGTATATGTTACTTTGATCACTACTCAAATATCAGTTTCTCATTTTGTTCTTATGATTTCCCTTTATTATCTAGTAAATGCAATGTACAAAAATATATCTTTACTCAGAGTCAACTGTAGTCTCCACTTCATGTGAGCACTTTTCTATCTTTACAGTAGAGTCATGTGATCATCAGCTCAGCTTAACCCCCTGTGTCAACACTTGTGCGTCACTGCTACTTCATAAGCAGGCATCCCAACTACCAATCAGAGATTTGGGATGTTTGAAGTATACTTGCCTGAAGATAGACATGCGTATTTTAGGCCTGTAGGTACATGTACGGTCAGTATTGTTGAAAAAAACGTATAAGTCATTAGCTGAAGACGGGTTTTAGAACAGCAACTGTACGCAGGGGCTGCAGTAAGTCGCGCTGTTCTTGGTTATTTCCAGATGTCCCTAAAACATGCACTTGTGCAACCGGCAACGTGGTACAGTTTATTTAGCGAATTTTCTCGACATGGTATACGACAACCTGGTGATTGGCACAAGCAACTGTTCTCAGGAGCCCCCAGTGACTTGTCCCATTCCAAGTGATGTACTAGACTTCTTGTGGGGCCAAACCAAGGTGTGTCTTGTGGCATGTTTGGGGCCTCTCAAGATTGGGACAAGATTAAATGCATTATCTTAGAGTAGCTGAACCTTTGGTAGACTTTTAATTGGTAACCCATTCTTTTGCCCCCTTAATGTATTTTAAAGTTATGGGCTTCTTAATCATAATGTAACGAATATTTTTTACAGTTTGTTGGTCATCAATTTGTTACCTTCTTGATGTATTTCACCATTATAACTTTATCGCAGATGCAAGCTGGTTAGATATTGTAAGGGCACACGTTTTTTGCTGTTATTTATTATCAATTCGTGGCTTGCATGATGTATTTCACATTTACAGTTTGTCACTAAACGGTCATCCATTTGTTGGCCCATTTTCATCCACAAAGACTCGAGTGGGACGTTCCTTTTTTCATCAGTGTTTGCAGCTGGCCATGACACCGCATCACCACCAGTGATATGCGGCCTTGGCCAGGGCTAAAGGCGTTTGCAGAACATGAACAACATGCCAATCCTCAATCTGTTTTTGACATCCAATTCAACCAATGTTTAGGAATCAAAATAAAGAACCACAACCGTCGGCACTTCTCTCAAATGACATAATGATCAGATACGACAAAAAACTAAGAAGAAAAAACTTTGCATTTGGTGGATCAAATATCTTAGCAATGTTTATCGTCAACGTATCTTACATTGTAGTATTTGAAATTGGTATCTACTTTGCAGTACTGATACAGTCCATAAATCGAATGTTTTTGACAGTATACATCGTTTACGAACAAGAAGATCGTCATGTTGATATTAAACCACACCAGATTATATTCAAATAACTCGTTTTACCGATAGCTAAGTGCACCGACGTCAAGAATTCATGCAGTAACCATTTTGATTTTCTCCGAAGCCGTTCAATAAGCTATCTTCCCTTCCTTGCGTTATATGATGTTTATAGACAATTTTCGCTCCCACACAATCTAACAATCCACCAATCTACAATGATGTAGTGCGTCTATTTGTCAGTTTGTCTGTCTGTCTGTCTTTTGATTGTCTTTCTGTCTCTGTGTCTGTCTGTGTGTTTGTGTGTTGGTATGTATGTATGTATGTATGTATGTATGTATGTATGTATGTATGTATGTATGTATGTATGTATGTATGTATGTGTCTATGTGTCTATGTATCTATTTATCTATGTATCTATGTATGCACGTCAATTTCCAAAACTTTTCGGTGCGAGAGGGGTGACATCCCCTTTCTCACTTTTCCCCTTTTGGCAGTTCTTTACCATTTTCAAACAGTGTTACTCAGTGCAAAACAATTGGAATATGACCACTCAGACTTCACCATTGCTCACAACAATTTCTAAAGTTTTCGACGTGAGAGGGTACACTGCCTCTTGCGCTCTCTTCCCTCGGTCTCTTATGCGTTCTCTTATTCTCACCCTGTCAATTGACCTTGTGAATATATTTTCCTTATTTGGCTGTCATGACATATTTTCCTTCTTTTGCTGTCACAGTAAGGCTGTGCTATATTCGGTTATACAGTATGAATATGATCATAATTATCCTAAAAATATGATTGATTAATTCTAGTAGCTAGCCCATTATTGAATTCGTGACAAAGTAGTACTTTGAAAATAAAAGATTTTTACATTTTATTTTCATTTAATCAGAAACCATTTTTATTAAACGTCCGAGACTGATGGTGAGCGTAGAAGAATAGTTAAAGTTGTTGTTGATAGCCAGTTTTGGCTGTTAAACAGGTGAAAGTTCGATGGAAGTTACCTGGTCAAACAGTTGCATCTTTTTCATTTCATGCACGTCTCCGTTTTCTAGCCCCTCGTTATACCTGCACTGAATAATGACTATAAGTGACAATAAAATCTAAAGCTAGCAGCTACCGTACTGCCGTTGTTTGTCAGCCAAGATGAAAGTGCTGATGTCATGGTAACATGTTTAAATGCTGACAAAATACTAGCCAGTTTAACCTCCTTTAAACGTAGAAAGCTTTCATTGCTGATTGGCTTCCGGTTATTCCATCGAAACATAAATTGACTTACAATTTTTTATGATTGGATCTCGGCATGACAAATAACTTGGCGGACACAATGCAGATATCGTAGAGAACTATTCGAAACGTTTATTCCAACCTTGTTTGTGATGCAGTTACATTCACATCCTAACATGCATAATCTTGCAATATAATAAATAATATTGACATAAATATCGAATAGATAGCTGTCACGTTAAGACTGCAATTTATGACATACGTCCACTATGAAGATATACCGTCTGCATTATTGACATCAGGTAGGCTGTTTAACATAAGCCGGTTAAAACAACACTGAGAAGTATAACTGAATTCCATGGCGAGATGGTGTAGTCGCACTGTATCCTGAATATTTGAACGGGGCATGCAGTGTATTTTGTAGGTGATCCAGCTCAGACAAAGTTACCCTTTTCAGTTTGCTTGACAGCTTTTCACACCAATTTCATGTCCCGGTTGCCGATACTAGGTATTAGGAACGCAAGTCAGGTCAAATTATCACGAGGCTTATGACAATGTTTAGTCCCTTTATCTGATATAATTCCGATGGTCTTGGAACAGGTATAAAATGCTATATAAGGATCTTGATATGCAAAGGAAAGTATGATTTTATTCATAACTTGCGTGTGTGGGAGATGTTCATACTAATGATATTGTTAATATCTTTGATATCAGATTGTACGGCGAACATTACCCTCTGCTGACGGTTAATGAATTCGGTCCTAGTAAGTCCGGATAGGTGGCAATAAGCTGTGTCTATGATGATCGCTCCCAACCAATATATTGGAAAATTTCGCAGTTGTGTAGACGTGTGTGTCCCTTCAACTCAATATAGTAACGACCACGCAGTTCGTATAAAATGAAAACACCTAAACGCCGATTTTACACAGATAAACAGATCACTGAACCGGTCATACCACTGCTGACGTTTCTCAGATGAGAATTGAATTACCCCATGACATTGTTACTTTAACCATGGAGCTAAAAAAATTACTTGCATATTATGACTTCAGCCGTATAGAATAGGTGTGCCAATTTCAGGGATCCAGTGATGTTCGAGCTGTTTGTGATAACTCAAAAATTAGTTGAGAATTATGAAGGTATCAAGGTCTACGAAACCTGTTCTCACGAATACCATTTATGTTTAATGCATACGTGGCAACATCGATGACTTACATGTATCATAGGATGAGGACAAGCGCCTCAGTTCTGTGCAGTGAACCATGGTTTTTCTCGTCACAAACGACAGACGGCGTTCTGTAAAACAAAGCCCTTTCCCATGTACTGTGCACTAACGACATCACCTACTTCATAAGGGAAAGAAAGGGCAGTGTTTACCAGATCATCTCACGATGACTGCAGATGGCATACCACAAATGTATAGTACACCACAAGAGATTGTAAATGGCTTTAATAGTTATTTCACAAATGTCGACTGAAACTTGGCCAGTAAGATTGTAACGCATCGTTCCTCTTTTGTAGAGTTTTTACCAGAACAGTCAAATCATTCTTTCTTTCTGCATCCGACAACGGAGCAGGAAGTGTACAACTTATTGATGAGTCTTGACTTGAAGAAGGCAACAGGTTATGATAACCTGCCTGCGAAACTCCTGGTTATTGCTGCGAAGCAAATCGCAAAACCCCTTTGTCACATCTTTAATTTGTCGTTTCAAAATTGCCAGTTTCCCGATGCACTGAAAATTGCTAAAGTCGTCCCAATTTACAAAAAGGGTTTAAAAGACGAACCTGGAAATTATCGTCCGATTTCAGTTTACCCCTAGTAAGTAAAATTCTGGAGAAAATTGTAAATAAGCAGATTATGAAGTTCTTGGACAGGCATAGCCTTCTTTTCAAACACCAATACGGCTTTCGTGAGAGACGAAGTGCCAAATTATCCCTCATCAATCTTGTGAATAATTTAATACAGCAAATTGATCAAGGAAATTCAACCATTGGTATTTTTATTGATTTTACGAAGGCATTTGATACTATTGATCACAATGTACTTCTATCGAAACTCCAGCATTATGGTGTGAGGGGAAACCCACTCCTCTGGTTTACTGATTATTTGAACAATAGATCCCAATATGTGTGTACAAACGAATTTATGTCTGAAAAACTACCAGTGAATTGTGGTGTTCCTCAGGGATCTGTACTTCGACCGACTTATTTTAGTCTATATTAATGATTTACCGAATTCTTCTAAGTACTTTGACTTTCGATTATTTGCAGATGATTCAAACCTATTTCATAATCGCAATCATACCAATCCATAATCCAATAACACCAGGTCAGAATTTGTAAGACAATAGTTGTAAACATAGACACAAAAGAGCACAGAACAGACAGTAAATAGACGGTACACAAACAAAGTCAAATTCATGAAAGAAAGATATATGGACCTCTGGCCAAAAGACCAAGAAGTGATGTCAGGTGTTTCGAAAATAGTAAGCGCATCCTGCCCCACATGTGGCACCCGCCATATATCAATCTGTAAGCTAGATAGGTAGTGGTCACTAACTAAGGCCCCATGTCACCGATCATACTTTTCCAGCTGACATATCGAATGTAGATCTATCTACAGTTTATCACAATCTTAAGAATGTTATACGCTTGTGCGATGCTAATAAGTTGACAAAAAATACTTCTAAAACAACTTATGTAATTTTTTCACAGTAAACGTAAATTGTTATTAACCACAGGGGTTTTGTCTGTCAGAAACATTGTAATTAACGAGGCCTCAGAGGCATCATTTGTTGGAGTGATAATTGATAAACTGTCACAAGATGGTCAACCACTCTGTGGCAAAATTTCAAACTGGCCGAAAAGGTGCGGGAAGGGACTGAGTATTGATAAAGAGAAAGACCAGCACACGCAAATGATATTTGAATTGGTCAAAGGACCTATAATATCAAATAAATAAAATTACAAAAACTACTTGAGTACAAAAATTAACTACACACGAAAATAACTAAAGCGTTATGTGACTCAGCGATGACAGGGGTGTACTCACAACTCAGAACTATTCAAAGGGCAACAGTCTGTTCGTCTTGGAATATCAGCAATATCGGCGAGTACCTTAGCAAAGGGAGACTTGCTTGTAGACTGCTGAGCGCTGCATGCACATTCCAGTGGCTGGCGTGTTTCAATACTTGGAGATTCAATGTCCGGTTTATGTGCGGAAAACTGGCTGGTCCCAATACAGTGTTCTTTTCCAGTTGTTACTTGGCTAGGCTGAGCGGCAGGGTGACTCTTCAGCTGGAGTAGATAGGAGTGCCCCTAAATCCACGAACACTGTCTTTTATACCTCCGACACCATGTGCACACACATCACAGGCGAATAATTGATAACCAAAGTGTACACATCCTAAAATGCAAATGTCGATGGAGTACAATCACCTGTCATCGGCATAAATTATCTCTGAGTACAACAATCCTCGCTGAGTACAACCACCTGTCATTTATACATTAAAACAACTCGACCTCCGGCTCACTAACAAGCTTAGCAAAATCAATATTTTAATCAGTACAGAAATTGGCGACACAAAAAATCATCTCTTGACACTACTCCCCTTTCAAAGACAAAAATTGGATGAGTCAACTTTTTGTCTCACCAATGTGTTTGTACCCTTGTTTTAAGGTTAAGCTTCATCATTTACATTGTAATATCCTACAAAATAATCACAGCTTTTCTCAGATTCTAAAATATGAAAGAAAATGTTTTTTTTATTCTGTTATCGGTCTAGCAGATATCCCATAACCTTGGGTTTTGGTACTTTCTTAGAACACAGTTACTCAGTTACACTACGGCTCAAATAGTCTGCACCAATATTGTCACAGCCTTTGATAGCAGTAACTGTGTAATCAAATGACTGCAAATACAGAGCCAATCTCATCAACCGGCTATTTGCTATTTTGGCCTTATTCAAATAGATCAGTGGCTGATGGTCAGTTTCCAGCATAAACTGCTTGCCATACAAATACTGCTGGAATTTCTGAAGTGCCCAAACAACAGCAAGGCATTCTCTTTCAATCACAGAATACCGTGTTTCTCTTGGTAGTAATTTTGTACTGGAATAAGCCACTGGAAACTTCCCATCTGGATGAGATTTAAACAAGGCTCCACCCAGAGCTACACTGGAGGCTGCGGTTCTTACAATAAAGGGTTTACCGAAATCTGGGAGTCTTAACACTGGCTCCCTGCTTAACATATGTTTCAAAACTTGAAATGCTCTTTCTTGTGACTCACCCCACTGGACTTTCTTTGGTCGTCCCTTACGTGTCAAATCAGTGAGTGGGGCAGCTATTGTGGCGGCAAAATTTGGCACGAATTTTCTGTAATAGCCTGCCAAACCTAAGAATGACTTCACTTCTGTCACAGTCTCAGGACGTTTTGCCTCGACAATTGCCTGTGTTTTATCAGACATGACGGTTAGCAATCCTCTACCTATGCCATGACCAATAAATTGCAGTGACAAGTAGCCGAAATAACACTTAGTTGGTCTGGCCGTCAAATTTGCATCTCGTAATCTAGACAGAATTTGTCTTACAATATTTAGATGCTCATCCCAGGTGACAGAGCTGGCAAGAATGTCATCCAGGATATTAACAACATCTAGTTGAGACAACAACAGTCTCATTACACGATTGAACGTTGAGGGCGCATTTTTCAATCCAAATGGCATTCTACGGAATTGATATAGCCCCACGGTGTAAGAAATGCGTTTTTTTCTTTTGCAGTACTTTTCATCGGGATTTGCCAGTAACCTTTGGTCAAATCTATCTTTGTGAAATAACGCCCCTTCGACAAATGTGCAAACAACTCTTCAGGGCTTGGCATGGGTTCAGCATCGAACACAGTAATTCGGTTCAGCTTTCTGAAGTCAATGCAAAAACGATTTGTATTATCTTTCTTTTTGACGATCACAATAGGAGATGCATACGGCGAGTCAGATGGTTCAATGACCCCCATGTTCAACATTTTGATGACCTCACTTTTGACCTCCTCTGTCTTTGCAAACGGCAGAGGGTACGGTTTTGATCGAACAGGCTCAGCACTTGTCAACTTAATATCATGCTCACCAATATTACAATGACCTGGAAGATCTGTCAATACATCTGCAAATTCGGTGATCAGACATTTCATTTCGTTCTGTTGGGTCTCATCCAAATCAGGGGATATATGAACATCTGCAACAGACTCTGTTGAAAATGAGTTGGCAAGGTTTCAACAAGCTCAAATTTCAACCAAGATGTGGTGTCATCCAGTTCATCATTATCTATGACAGCACTAGCAACACGATGCATCACACCTAATCCTTCTTGGCAACCTTGGTCAATTTCACCTGCACTATCATGAGGTTTTTTCTCTTGATATCGTTTCAATAAATTTGCGTGATATATTTTTGTTTTTCCCAGCACGTCAATTCGATAATCTAGATCTCCGACTACCTCCGTAATATGATATGGACCCTGCCATTGCATCAGTAACTTGTTGTAATTTGTAGGCAGTAAGATCAATACTAGATCACCAACTTTGAACTTCCTGGGCTTGGCCCTGCGATCATAGTAGTTTTTGTATCGCACCTGCGACTTGGCAAGTTCAGTTTGAGCTAGTTTGCATGTTTCTTCCAGTCGTCCACGAAAGTCTAAAACATACTGATATGTACTTTTGACTTCAGGAGTTTCAATTCCTTGGTCCATAATTCAGACAAAATTGCCATGGGCCCTCTAACAGAGCGTCCATACAGTAATTCAAATGGGGAAAATCCCGTACTTTCTTGCGGAGCCTCTCAGTATGCAAATAACAAAGCATTTACATATCTATCCCAGTCTTTAGGTTTTTCAGAGGACAATTTGCGAACCATGCTTTTCAAAACTGCATAAATGTTTAACACAAGCCATTACAAGCTGGGTGATAAGGCGTTGTCGTCACTGCTAATAGACAATAACCTATTTACCTCCTTCATAACATCAGATATAAATTGAGTCCCTAAATCCGACAATATTTCTTTGGGTATACCTACTCTACTGTAGATGTCAACCAAAGCTTCAGCTACCACTTCGGTAGAAATGCGTTAAGTGGAACAGCTTCTGGATAACGAGTGGCATAATCTATCAGAGTAAGAATATGCTGATTACCACGGTCAGTTGCCAGATCAATTGCACCAACTAAATCTACTGCAACTCTCTGGAACGGAACATCAATTAAGGGCATACTACCAAGTGGTACTTTAGTAATCCTACCTTTTGGTATAGTGCGTTGACAAATGTCACAAGAGCGACAGAAACGAACAACATCGCCATATATACCTGGCCAATAAAATTGGGTCGCAATTTTATCATAGGTTTTCTTTGCTCCCAAGTGCCCATCAAGAATTGTATCATGAGCTATGCCAAAACATCGTTACGAAATTTCTGAGGTACCACTAATTGTGTAAACACTTGGCCATGGTCAATTTTTGGAGATGTATACTCTCTGTACAACAGACCCTTCTTCATGAGGAAACTAGCTAAATTAGCCCTACCAGTATTTACCTGTTTACCCGAACCCGCCAATTCTCTGGCACGCTTCAAAGTTGGGCTTGCTGGGCTTCCTTCAGTACTTCCGCAGTAACTGGCTCCTTACAAGTTCCCTGCCTAATCTCTGGGACAATTAGTTTTTTCATTGGCTTCTTTTCAGCCACTTTTTTAGCCCTAGTCTGTACTGCTTGCACATTTACGTTTGAATACCAACCATTCTCAGGTACCACACTTTTTACCTCAGAATCGTTCACCTGACTTCCAACTACAGGGTCATTTTTAGACAATGAGTCAACACTAACTGGAGGTGCAAACCAGTTCAAGTCAGGATCAGTTGGCGCTCGGACCTGATCTAAATTACCTAACACTAGATCATATACAGAAGTCTCCATACACATAGCTTCCACTTCACCTACATAAAAGGGAGTATTTACAAATAATTTAATTATGGGTGCTCTCCTACACGTCCTGTCTATTATTATATAAGTACGAATTTCACTGTCATTTGGGAAGGGTCGACCAGCCCATTTCTAAAAATAACGCCATTACAACCGCTATCTCTAAGGAATTTTACTTTTTGTCCATTGACAATACCATCAACAACAGGCATTTTACTTACTGATGGTTGGTTTTCAGACAAGCTGGTCATCGAAATTACAGGTAAAGCATGCCCACATTTTAATTCGACCTCACTTCTGTCCTGTAAACTACTAAGACAACAGTCTTGTTCAATACATGGTTCACCAATTTGAGTACAAGTTGCAACTTGAACTTCGCTAACAGCTTCATTTTGTTTTTTCTGTACCGTAGTGGCTACTAAATGAGTACTTTTGGCCTTATCGATTCCTACCTTACTCCAACATTTAGCACTAGTATGACCTGGTTTACCACAGTTATAGCATATGATTGGGCCTTTATATTTAGCGCCCGATTTGACCGTCCATATGTTTAGCATAATTGCTGTTAGAGTTACTAGATACCTGACCTTTGAACTTGTTTTTATTACTACGGAACTGATCCTTGTAGCCCACCTGTTCCCTGGCCTCAGTGAAACGATCAGCATACTCGGCCATCTCATTAACATCAACCATAATTCTTTCACGCAAAAACAAGGATAAATCTCTATCACATTCACTCAAAAACTGTTCTCGCAGCAGTAAATCTTTCAATTTCCCATAATCATTGTCAACTTTAGCCATAGATACCCATCTATCAAAATAATGGTCTAGTCGTGCTACAAAGGCTTTAACAGTTTCAGACTTTTCCTGTTTGCTGGTGCGAAATTTATCCCTAAAGCCTTCCTCATTCAGTTGGTAACATTTCTATAGTTCCTCTTTTAATTTATCATAATCCATAGTCTCCGTGGCGGCCATGCTGGAATAAACTGTCAGGGCTTTCCCACTCAATAAAGCATTTAAATTTGTGGCCCATGTGGCTCTTGGCCAGTTTTGGCTAGTAGCGAATTTCTCAAAACGGAACAAGTACGCATCCATGTCATCCCTAGACTCATCAAATGCAGGCAATTTGGGCGCGCTAGCTTTCACCCTAGAAGAACTATCAGCAGTAGAAAGATCTGTGCTTTCACTCACTTCCTGTTTAGAGACAACACCTAATTTTAATCTTTCCCTTTGCAAACTATATTCGCGCTCCTACCTCTGCTTTTGCATTTCAAATTATTGTTCGTCTTTTTCTTTTTGGTATAGAATTTGTTGTTCCTTAAGTTAGTGCTCACGCTCACGCTGTTTGAACTCACGTTCTTTTTGCCGTTCTTCACGATCTACCTTTGCCTTTTCCCTTTCCCTTTCACTTTCTCGTTCTGCTTTTACAAAGTCATTTAAATCCTGGCCTTCATAACCTAACTGAGTACCAAGAGCAATAAGCTTTGCCAAATCCATGTTAGCTGCTTGAACCAATGCCAATCCTAGTACAAGTCTTTCTCAGGCACTCAATACTCTTACTGGTATATGTAGACAAGTGGGACACTTGAGAAATCACCTTTTCACACCCCAGACAAGCCCCCAGTTGTCACAAGATGGTCAACCACTCTGTGGCAAGATTTCAAACTGGCCGAAAAGGTGCGGGAAGGGACAGAGTGTTGATAAGGAGAAAGACCAGCACACGCAAATGATATTTGAATTGGTCAAAGGACCTATAATATCAAATAAATAAAATTACAATAACTACTTGAGTACAAAAATTAACAACACAAGAAAATAACTAAAGCGTTATGTGACTCAGCGATTACAGGGTGTACTCACAACTCAGAACTATTCAAAGGGCAACAGTCTGTTCGTCTTGGAATATCAGCAATATCGACGAGTACCTTAGCAAAGGGAGACTTGCTTGTAGACTGCTGAGCGCTGCATGCACATTCCAGTGGCTGGCGTGTTTCAATACTTGTAGCATCAATGTCCGGTTTATGTGCGGAAAACTGGCTGGTCCAATACAGTGTTCTGTTCCAGTTGTTACTTGGCTAGGCTGAGCGGCAGGGTGACTCTTCAGCTGGAGTAGATAGGAGTGCCCCTAAAGTCACGAACACTGTCTTTTTACCTCCGACACCATGTGCACACACATCACAGGCAAATAATTGATAACCAAAGTGTACACATCCTAAAATGCAAATGTCGATGGAGTACAATCACCTGTCATTGGCATAAATTATCTCTGAGTACAACAATCCTCGCTGAGTACAACCACCTGTCATTTATACATTAAAACAACTTGACCCCTGGCTCACTCACAAGCTTAGCAAAATCAATATTAAATCAGAACAGAAATTGGCGACACAAAAATCATCTCTCTTGAAATAAACATCTAAAGAACACATTGCCGAAATAAATAAATGCATAGGAAGAAAAAGCAGGGATTTTATTCAAATTAAGAAATTATGTTCCAAGAAATGTACTTGTTTTATTATACAATGCGTTCATTTTACCTAATATAATGTACGGTCTTGAAGTCTGGGGTAGTATATATTCATCGTACTTGAATACTATTATATCTCTCAAGAAATGTGTGTACGTGCGATAACTTTTTCTTGATTCCAAGAGCCTTCCTCACCCTTATTTCAAAACTTGGAAATTTTAGATGTTTATAAACTTCACAAACTTCTTTTTGGGATTTTTTTTTTTGATTTGTTGCATCATAATTTTCCTTTTCCTATACAAGATTATTATGAAATGGTAGATAATTGTTATGACACTAGATTCAAACTTGTACGAATCTCTCTTTACCTAGAATGTATACCTCTTTTGGTCAATTTGCAATTTCGTACATGGGTGCAAAGTTATGGAATAATTTACCAAATACTGTTAAAATAAGTACATCACGATATCAGTTCATAAAATCATTAAAACAGTGGTTGTTACGAAACTAGTTCAGAAAGTTTAATACTATTCACTTCACTGAGCGCCACATTGTGGAATATGAAATGTAAATATTAAAGAGAATGGGACCAGACTCGATTAGCATGTAGCTATTTTTCTTGATCCGTATTTGCCTTTTGCCTATCTTTAGTTTTTGTAATAATGAACTTGTCAAAGATTTTAAAGGGCAATAAAAATGAAAATGAAAAATGAAAATGAACGAGACATCAAAGTTTATACTTGTCTCTGTCATATAAAGTATTCAAGTGTAACTTTGTTTTTGTTAAAAACTCAATGAACCGTGTGCAACCATACGCACTCACTTTCAAACTGATTCAACCGTGTGCAACCATATGCCCCCACTTTCAAACTGATTCACTTAAAGAATCGCTCTAGCCGCGACACTCCAAGGTTCACGATTCAATAAGTTTGGTTTTGCGTACTTCACTTTTGTCTGTATCGTGACCCGGCGCTTTAAATTGCCGATGTACCATAAAAGATCAATTAATACCAACTATTAACTTTTCAAAGAGCTTTTACCGTATTGTCTGAAACGACGATGCATCCTCCATAAAGGGGTTACTCGAAAAATCGCCAGTTCAAACATAATACTTCCCATCATTTTGTTTGTTGAATGACTAACTTTTCTGTAATGCTAATATGACCATTTCCAGGGGAGACCCTGATTGACAGGTATTATGCAAAATGGCAGAGGCAATATTGAAAAGTGTAACTTTGGCTATAATAGAATCTCACACCCCCAAGGACCTGGGATCAGATTTCTCACACAGGTTGGGGATATTTTGTCTCACACGAGCCGCAGGCGAGGGTGAGACAAAATATCCCCAACTCGTGTGAGAAATCTGATCCCAGGTCCTTGGTGTGTGAGATTCTTTTTCTCACATGACCACAAAATGCGTTAAATTCACATTGGACATATACAACGTTAGCCAAAATCGTGACAATTCTGTTGTCTGCCACTGTACTTTGACCTGCTTACTTTGTAGTTCTGGTCTGTGTGTTACTCGTCGTGCCATTGGATAACATTTTGCGCGTGGAACAAAACAGACGTTTATCATCCAATCAGAGCTCGTGTAATATTTACTGCAGAGTGTGGGACGGTTTCTGAGAGTGTGGGATCGATTTTTCCCACACTCTCGATCCCGCACTCCCAGCGGCCAGGAATGTGAGAATGTATTATCTCCATTCCCCAGCAGCCATGTTTCTCAAAAAAACTTTAAATTCCCAACGTATAGAACATTATTGACAGAATATAGACTATGTATGTATGTATGTATGTATGTATGTATGTATGTATGTATGTATGTATGTATGTATGTATGTATGTATGTATGTATGTATGTATGTATGTATGTATGTATGTATGTATGTATGTATGTATGTATGCATGCATGCATGCATGCATGCATGCATGTTTGTATGTATGTATGTATGTATGTATGTATGTATGTATGTATGTATGTATGTATGTATGTATGTATGTATGTATGTATGTATGTATGTATGTATGTATGTATGCATGCATGCATGCATGCATGCATGCATGTATGTATGTTTGTATGTATGTATGTATGTATGTATGTATGTATGTATGTATGTATGTATGTATGTATGTATGTATGTATGTATGTATGTATGTATGTATGTATGTATGTATGTATGTATGTATGTATGTATGTATATATGTAGGTATGTATGTATGTATGTATGTATGTATGTATGTATGTATGTATGTATGTATGTATGTATGTATGTATGTATGTATGTATGTATGTATGTATGTATGTATGTATGTATGTATGTATGTTCATTTATCCACGCAAGTGTTTTATTTATTTATCTAAATATAAGGTATCGTCAACGCTAACATTTATCCCAATGTTACATGATACCGACTGTTAGCGATAAAACGTCCTAAAACAGCAATATTCGAGTAAAATCACTTACTTTAATCGTCTTGGCTCTCAGCGATAATGCTGTCATTTTCACAACACCGTCAATTTCTAAAATATATCATATGATATTTCCGCTTCATTCCCCAACCTATAGGGGCATCAAAACATTGAATTATTGGTGTCAGTAATACCATAAAGTTCAATTAGATATAAGTAAGAGACCTGTAACCGGAAACTTTATATGTATTTCATTTTTTTCTGTATCATGATTTCTTCGTCTTCTTCTATTCAAAATATAAAATATGGACTTTGTAACAGATGGCAATTTTACTCAGCAAGATTTACGATTATAAAGTAGTTATTATACAAAAAGTGGATAAGGGAATTATAAACGTCACTGCTGATATGACAGGATGTTGCTCCTCAAAGCCGGCTTATTCTTCATGGATCTGTGTCAGTACCGTGCACATACGACTTTCAGGTTAAGCCGCAAGAACTGTGGTTGTGATGATAAAAGACATTTCTCTATGTTCTCTGCCAACAGGTCGCCGCCTGGCTGAGCTGGGGCTGTACATTGCTTTAATTGAGGTAACACAGTTTCGCAGATGTTTTTAAGGTAGTATGCGCCTTAAAAGTGAAAGACTGCAACTTTTGCTCATACTTTCCTAAAACAAACTCTAAACCATTGTCTTTCAAAATGAAGAATATAAATCAGGGGTCACCGTGCAATGTTTGGTACTAGAGAAACAAATTATCCAATATTTACCGATTTTTGAAATTCAAAATGGCCGCCATCCCTATAGGGCTCGCTGTTTTACAAAACTAAGACGATGAAAATGCTTCTTAATGCAAAAGCTTTAAAATGAGTCCCAACATGTGGTTGATCAGATGAAAAATTGTAAAAATGTTAGAGGCCGAATATCTGTCCCGAGGCGCAATTTACTTTAAATGATCCCCTACAAGTGCTGGACCAGTAAAGCATTGAAAAATGCCTGAGAATCTGGCGACTTTCTGTCCTGAGGCACGTTCTACCTAAATGTAAGAGAACCATTATGTATGACATAAACTATCTTCGCTTTTCACATAATATTGACAATTTCTGAGTATATCTTCTTACAATATTCTTCTCCCGTTTCAATCTTCCGGTTAGAATGCGCCAGGGAGGTAGAAGCAACGGTCACCCGTGTACTGCTCCCCGCTGAACCCCTTCAGTTAGTCTTCACCAACAGATGAAGGCCGTTCAAACCCCACTGAACATAATGGCACTGTACAACTGCTTCACACTAATGGACGCACTGCAAGAGACTCGATCCGACTTTTCTCAAAAATAACCATCAGCAAAAGCTCAAATTTATGGTTCCTCGAAATATATTGCTGGGGGAAAAGACAAATTAGAGTGACAAATTTTGCTATATTTGATGTTTCCTTCAAGTTTACAAATGTGTAAGAAATCATCGTGACTTATGGTAGAAGTTACAGAACAATATGACACATTTGTGATACGGCTGTTGCTAAATAGATGTCTACCTTTAATGTACAGGAGTGTCACCAACAAGGACATTTAACCGAGATAAGATAAATAAATGATGTTTGAAATAAAGTACATCCCCTTGGTTGTATACGCGACAGCATACTGTGCCTTTACCAAATGTACATATGTGTCCTCATGACACTATGATAAAATATGTCTAGCAATACTACTAATACTTTCATAGCCGTAGCAGGCGGGGGGGCGGAAATTTTGGGAAAACGCATTTTTTTCGTATACACATGTCAGAGATGCTGATAAAATCGTTAATATTTCAGTGCGATCTTCAACACGCGTGCTTTGAATTGATGGTTTACTAACGTCAAGTGTCTCTGTACTTACACTGACTCTTCGCTAATATTTCTATTGTTGCTATGGTTTTTTGTACGCTTGGTTAACTGAATCAAGTGTCACTTTTTGCAGCGCGTTGAGTTATTTTGCGGTTTCAACGCACAATTAAACATCCTTGTGCCAGGTAATGCGAACAACCCGCGCGCATATGCACAGTGCATACGTTGAAGTAACACAGAGAATTCGCTTTCATTTGGACACTGTCAAATATCGCAATTTGCCGAAACTGTCCGGTGAAAATTAGTAGAAACGCCGTCATGTCCAGCAGTCTAGTTTGACTTTTGTCAGGAAACAGGCCGGGTAAGCATATCATTTTGTAGCAGGTCAAAGGAACACATTATAGCACATTATACAACATTTCTAACAAAAGAATTGCGGGCAGGAAAGTTTAGTGGACTGGTAAAGTCCTATTCAAAACACAGTACGTTTTCCATGGCAAACTAGTACAAGTGCGCATTGGAATGCAAAGCAAATAATTTAATTACCGTGGCCTTATATAAATGTACTGACGTGGAGACCGAACGCAAAGCACATGTTATCATTCCTACCGAACAAAACTTTAAATGACATTTAAAATGTTTGATATGTAATAATAGCTATTGTATAATTGTATTGCAATCTAGCAAAAAGTAAAGGCAAACACTATGACAAGAATGTTCATTAGACTAATAATGGTGAAAATTGTTGACAGCTTTAAAAAATTACTCTCACTAATGCACTTCTAAACACCAATGATTTTTCTATTCGTTTTCTCCTTACTTTGAGTGTGATAGGATTTTTCTACAGTACATTCAAAACATGCGATATCTTATTGCTTTCCTTAAAGCCCCAGTATTTGTAACTTTTAACAATTTTTTTCATATTTTTGATTAAAATGACATCCTCAGTATGTGAAAGTAGACCATAATTAATACTGAATCGCATGGTTTGCATGCCCAGCCCGCCTAACGATTAACAGTAAAAGGAGTGAAAAATGACTTCTTGTCCGGACCAGAAGTCAGCTTTGTTGACACACGAAACGAAACGTAATCACACCACCGCGCATGCTCAACCACATCTACGCAAGTTTTACTGTGGCGTCCGTAGAAACCATACGCTCTTCGAAAAGGTCTGGTCCATCGAAACTGGAGACTCAGCTAAAAACGCGCAAAAGTTGGGTGAAATACCGGAAAGATATAAATATGTAAGTGTTTACAGATTGTTCCGACTATAATGAGCCGTGCAAACAAACGTCTTGAACAGCTAAACTAACGACGGAGGCAGTCGATTGTAAGCTTCATGCAAGGCACTGCACGTTGTGACCGATGGTACGGAGATCAAGTTTGCTGAATGAATTGAGAGAGAAAAACATATATGAATAAAAATTCAGCACTTCACCATTGTAATCATTGAACTAGTCGTTTCTTCCATTATGGAGTATAATGAAAATTTCGTTGAAAATAAATGGCGGGACTGATTCTGCTCCGTCGACTCAAACGAAGTTTGTGTACGGCCAGGCCGGCTATGCTGCAGGCAACACAGCCTATCAACTTCGCATATCGTTGCCGTACGGCGTAATTGAAAACGCTCAGAAAGGAAAAATTATATCTTGAATGCAGTACAAAAGTCTTACTTATAAAATTTAAAAGTATTTCAAAATAATATCGAACGTAACGGGTATATAATCCTCACAAGGACTACAGTAGTACAACAAGTATCGGCTAGCTGCGATGCGATGGAAGTTCAAACCCCGTTCAAACACAAGAGAGATCCCGGCCTCACTGCAAAGTCGTCCCCTGCGCACCCGGCCCGACAGCAAACTAACCTCTTGGTTTGATTCTGTTGTTTATATTTTTGTATAAAATTCATGATACATATCTGACTTTCACAACTGTACAATTTGCTCAGGCTGTAGTCTACAGACGATCGGAGGGAGCTAAGGCAGGCCCCAAATTTGCATGGACAATGCCCGGGACAATTATAGACGCAGCTCGATGAGAAAGTCATTCACATAAACCTAAATGAAGTGATCAATACAAAACTTTTAAACATCACTGGTTCTGAAAATTTATGATCAACGGTTCTGACCTACGGAATTTATACTGCGACGTTGTTTTTTGTGTGTTTGGCCAGCTACTAGACCTGTAAGGCTGTACTACATGGAGGTAGTAGACTGCACAAGTGCAGCCGGGCCGGGCCGAGATTGGTGTTGGGCCTGCAGCAAGGTAAAATTGACAGCGTCCATTGCAGAATGCCCGCGTGTTATCCTTTGTCGTTTGGGAGGAAATTTACCGCTGTATTCAGAATGCCTTTTTACCAGTATAAAAGATCAGTAACTGATGCATCGAGAGCAAGAGTCTGTAAATTTCTTAGCAGTAGCTCCATTGTTTTTTTCTAAATTTTCGCTGAGATACAGCAGTGCGTATACTGGTCCCGATCGTTCTGACTCGGGCGTTCACAGCTGTTTAGGGAGCCGTCATTATTTACGATCTGGGGGTCGTAGGAATTACATTAGAAACTCCGAAATTTTGAGTCGCACCCCAGCCAACCATGATGACTTTGAGTAACCCCCCCCCCTCTAACAGAAAGTTTGGCTTACCTGAGCCCATGTAATAATATGTAGATATAAAAGCTCACCTAATAAGCAGTCTCCGACCATATAGTATTGTTAAATTTGGATGGGTAGCATGTCATTATGGTATGGTTAAATGTCCAAATGGTTGTTGAACTCAAGTCAAATAAAATATACATTTCTATGATAATATAAAGGATGAATTCACAACAGTTCAGTTTTGTCCTAGATCCAGTGCACTTATAGTGATATCTGTCGAGAACATTTCTCCATGACCCAGCCTCTCCTTCCAACCCTGGTAACGACTGCAGAAAACTATTGTGTGACATCATCATCACCACTGTTGATCCTCATCTTTAATGTCGCTGGTGCCATTGCGTACATGAACAACGATATCATTCTCATCGTCACTATCTTCTCTTTCATAATAAGTATTGCTAGTAGTAGCACCTACTTGTAGTTTTTTGCCTTGCTTCATCTAGTTGATATTTATTTGTACTGTTAGAGTATTTATTTTCTTTTTATTTAATATGTATCAGAGTAAAATATATATAATCAACTAATCATTATGTCATTGAGTACAGAGTAAGACGAAGAAAAAACATTTTGAGCACCCCCCTCAAAACTTTCAATTTTTGAATGACCCCCAGGTCGTAAATACTGACGGTTCCCTTACTTGCCGCCAAAGGCCATCGCGTTCACTGCATTCGACAGCCTACCATACATTGCCAAACTATGTTGCTTCGATTACGCAATCACCTTGCCGCTAAAGCGACAATCAGCTGAAATTTATTACTTCAAGTTACTCAATTTTGATAGCTATTTGCCTACAGAAGTGAGCCAAGTGTATATAGTGTCGTCTTGATTTTACATCGGTACCCGGAGTTCTGAGTGACCAACTGCAGGGTGCGCATCGGTGCATTGCCGACTGCTGTTTGAATAATCCGTATATAACGCACACGGTACCAGAATAGCCTCCTCTGCCAAAGTTCTGTATTCTCTGAAACACAGTAGCAGTACGTATTTGAACGGAGAAGAACAAAATAAAACCATTCGCAGGTCATTCAGCCGGCGACCATGGGCGATTACCCGGGCAGTGGCGTGGCATGGCAAGGCCCAAGGAATGTTGCAGGCTCGATGATGTCATCAGTATCGGCGTTCTCGATCACGTGCACAGCCTACAAATTGTCAACAAACCCGCGCGGCAATCTAACTCGATCGGGCAATATCTAGCGTTTGTATGTCACTACAGGAGCACAAATTTGGCTTATTTCTTTACTGAACAACATTTACGATGGATGTAAGAGAATAATATGTAATTTCGAACATAAAAAAAGGTTAAAAGTTACAAATACTGGGGCTTAAATGAATATTATAATGTAAATTGCCAGCAAATGTATAGCTTTCTTTCGAAATTTAAAATGCATGATTGCACCTAGCATTGATATCACAGCAGTGTTGTCACGGCGTATCGATCGCGCTCGGGTCGAGGGTCATCGCCAGGCTCTGGGGCGATGACCCTTGACACGAGTGCGATCTATACGCCAGAGCACCTCTGAGATGTCAAAGCCAGATTTCACCGAGACATCGATGAAACTCTGCCCCCCCCTCCCCCCGCAATTTGGTCGGCCATAACTATACTAGCGTCAATGAAAAATGACGCCAAATTTACACGTGTTAACAATTTGTAGTACTAGAACATAAAATTTGACAGAATAGGTGTATAACATTTAAACTTTGTATTAGCAGGACTTAAAATGTGATATATTGTGTATGAAACGTAAACAAATTTATTCAGGAAAAACAAAAAATTATAGTATATTTATATAAAGGATAAAATCACTTTGCCTAGGAAGAACATAAACGTAACGTACTATGTGTATAAAATGTAATACTTCTCTTTCATCACAGAAAGCAATATTTTTTGTACAATTTCTGTACAAGCTTTGCCAAATGATAATTACCGAAACGATAGTTCGATAAGAATACTAATTTCCATCGGCCAGTTTGAAAAACGTGGTGAATGGATCGTTTTGAGGCACGTGCACTTTGCTCAGTAGCAAATTTTCGCACACCTCAAAAATGTGGCGCAAATGCTTGGTCGATATTCGGAGCTACGATGAATTCCTATCGGCTGTCGGTCTGCGTTCGTCATCGTTTTGTCAGTTGCCGTAGCAAGACTCACTCTCAAGTTAGTGCTTGACTGTTAACGTCCTTTTTTTTGTATACTTTGAAAGGGGAAACTTTATCAAAGCAGCTACATATCGATGTTTTTTCTGCCAATATTTACGCCTGCGCTGGCAAAGCGATGTGCAATACCGAAATTTATATAGGCCCCGAGAACCGTATAGTGCCGACGTCTATGAATATTCAGCGTGAACGAGGCGATACAACTACAAAGAATACTTCGGATAAGGCTGGCAGGAACGCAAACAATTATCCCCACTCTATCCCAAATTCTACACTTGGCTCTTCTAAGTATTTCTCTGCACTCCCACCTGGTTAGTCCACAACGACTGGATTTTCGGTATTTCAGAACGGCGACACCAACGATGTTTCCATTGTCCAATGAGTTGAAATGGATACTAGCGAACTATTAAAAGTGCATGTCATGTTGTAAAATAACAAAGTCACCATTTTGGTTGAGAATGAAAAGAAATGCGTTGCGACACACAATAATTTCGAGTCACAAAACAACGGCCATAAGCTTACATGAACGCGCTCACGTTAGTCCGTACATTGTGGGTATGCATTACACGTCAGCGACGAGTGCTACGCTTGCGATCGTGTCGATCGGTACGACGGTATGACATGTATCAATGGTCCAGTTCAAGTGACTTGAATGACTACAAAACTGATGTTTTCTCCGTTGTTATGGACAAGGGTCTGGCATTCACAGGTGCAGAACATTTCGGCCAATGGGACATAACACTAAAACAAAAACTGACCAACTTTGCCTGTTTGTAAGCGCTAGCGTTCCCGGGGACAAGGATTCACTCCGCCCGTACCCCGGCCTGTACCTCGATCCCAGCTTTGTACTTAGCCGTTTTTATTTATTTGTTTTTATCCTTTATGTAAGCCTAGTGTAAGGTCAGTCGTCCAATTTTGATATATTGAAGTCTAATTTTGATATGCTGACTTATTCACAGACAAACAGAAAAAATGCTTACATGCCGGCTAGCCCGTGTAACGCCGGGAACACACGGAGGCTGTACGCAACTCACGGCTAACATTGCCGGCCAACCTCAAGAATCATGCACAGTCCCCTCATAAAGGTGCGGGATTGCTGGATAGCCTAAATAGCCAACTTTGACATATTTAGCAGCTATTCAGCTAAGAGGGTTTACAGTAATGACTCAAGGGATAATAAGCGGCTATTCAGCTATTAAGTTTGGGACCTAATGACGGAAACTTAATAGCTGCTTCGTGGTTGTTGAGCAGCTATTCAGCTATTCTGCTATGATACCAAAATCCTTGGCTATTCTGCTATTCAAGCTAATAGCCTATATTAGCCGCTATTAGCTATATTTAGCTGGCTATCAGCTATTTTCTTATCAATCTTATCAGTAAGTCAGAACGGGTCCTATGTATATAAAATTTTGCAGCTCTATCAGTAAGTCAGAACGAGTTATATGTATATAAAATTTTGCAGCTCTATCAGTAAGTCAGAACGAGGTTATATGTATATAAAATTTTGCAGCTCTATCAGTAAGTCAGAACGAGGTTATATGTATATAAAATTTTGCAGCTCTATCAGTAAGTCAGAACGAGGTCCAGCTGTATCAGTAAGTCAGAACGAGGTTATATGTATATAAAATTTTGCAGCTCTATCAGTAAGTCAGAACGAGGTCCAGCTGTATCAGTAAGTCAGAACGAGGTTCTATGTATATAAAATTTTTCAGCTCTATCAGTAAGTCAGAACGAGGTCCAGCTCTATCAGTAAGTCAGAACGAGGTTATATGTATATAAAATTTTGCATCTCTATCAGTAAGTCAGAACGAGGTCCAGCTCTATCAGTAAGTCAGAACGAGGTTATATGTATATAAACTTTTGTATCTCTATCAGTAAGTCAGAACGAGGTCCAGCTCTATCAGTAAGTCAGGACGAGTTTCTATGTATATAAAATTTTGCAGCTCTATCAGTAAGTCAGGACGAGTCCTATGTATATAACATTTTGCAGCTCTATAAGTAAGTCAGAACGAGTCCTATGTATATAAAATTTTGCAGCTCTATCAGTATGTCAGAACAAGGTCCATCTGTATCAGTAAGTCAGACCGAGGCCCTATGTGTATAAATTTTTCGCGGCGAGGTTCGATGTAATTTCGACCCTTGTCCAGGCTCTATAGTCTATATATATATGTATGTATGTATGTATGTATGTATGTATGTATGTATGTATGTATGTATGTATGTATGTATGTATGTATGTATGTATGTATGTATGTATGTATGTATGTATGTATGTATGTATGTATGTATGTATGTATGTATGTATGTATGTATGTGTTTGTGTGTGTATGTATGTATGTATGTATGTATGTATGTATGTATGAATGTATGTAATATTATGTATGTTATGATGTATGTATGTAAATTATTTTTTTCATTTGGCGCCTCGTACATTCTGACCTCGGGAGTTTTTAGCTGGTAGCCAGCTAATAGCTAGCTAAGAGTGGCTATTAGCGGCTAAAAACGGCTAATAGCTTGAATAGCTCAATAGCCAGCCCATTCCGACCTCGGGAGTTTTTAGCTGGTAGCCTGCTAATAGCTAGTTAGGAGTGGCTTATTATCAGCTAAAAACGGCTAATAGCTTGAATAGCTCAATAGCCAGCCCTACAATAACCATTTATTTTAGCTGAATAGCTACCTACTATGTTTATTAGCAGCTAAAAGTGTCCTGTGGAAATTAATAATAGCTTAAATAGCCACAAAGAGCTAAATATAAGCTATTCTTATGTCTAACGTAGCTATTAGCTACCTAGCTATTTAGGGGGCTTTTCAGCTATCCAGCAATCCCGCAGCCCACTCAGTCCCTCGTGATCTATTCCGCTCTTGGACTATGCGCCCCATAGACGTGTGTACATTTGTACACATGTCTATGGGGCGAATAGTCCCAGAGCTGAATAGCTCACTAGTGACTGTGAATCAGTCTCAATTTTCTCTATTCTCCTTCAATGAACCCGAGTACAATTTACTGACAGTATTACACTATTGCCAACTAGTCATGTTATGAGGGACTGTGTATACACAAAAGTTTTCGATTTCATAAACCAGAATTCAGATCTCTCCGTTCAAGTGATGAAGTTTCTCTTAAATTCAACCAACAAGACTCAAATTATGATGATCGTTCTTTCTGATATTTTTATGCTATTTTATACAAAGGCACAGATTTATTCTACCTGCAACTTAAAACTGATAGTGATTTTGTAGCTCATTCTTGACTATTTTTCATAGCTTTTGGTAGACGGTAACAGACACTTCGTGTTCGTGTCGGCTACATGGACGATCTGCCGATATGTCGCTGTAGCAGCAGCCATAGCTCTCGTCCGTTGCGACGGAAAAACTTTTTTTCCGTCACACAACTCGGAGTTTTCCCGTTGCAATCCAAATTCGACCGGGAAAACGAGAGCTTCGACTGCACAGCTGAATGCTGCTGCTTCCTTGTGGAATAGACTTTCTAGTCATATTCGTTCAGTCATGCGACACTGTGTAAACCGCCAGTGAAAATTTTCTTTATGCTTTGTCTATAGAAAACTTAGGTGATTGTGCTCAGCTCACGTCTGAACATAGCGTTTAGGACTCGATAAACAAAATGTTACACTTGGTGGGGGTGTTCGTGATAAGTGGAACGGCGTTTCTGTCCTATCACTGGCCATGCTTGGGTTAGGCGCCAAATTTAAAATTCATTGTTATCAGTCAGTACATATTGACACACACACCCACTAACTCATTAAGCTGGCAGAAATTTGTATGGCAGAAAGCTGTCATGAAGGCATGCCGGTCGATCCAATCAACTGTATGTGAAGGCATCCGCGGGGAGTGACGTTGTTAATTTTTTACTAATATGTAACTAATGGTTCACATGTTAGAAAAAAAACCTTGATACTACAATGGAAGGTTAATGGTCAGATGACCCGCTGAAAATGCCTATGCATTGAAGCTATGATAAATTGCACTATATTTGCAAACCTACGTGAAATTGGCTGTTGTTGATATTCCGCGTAGAGAATGGTAGACCGTAAATTTTAATTTGTATGACATTTGAAAGAGGAGTCACAAAACGACGAATTTTGCACTTTTCATGAACTTATTTAAGTCGCATATGATTCCTGGCCGGCATCACTTTCCATGTTGAACTTCCAGAATGGTAGCCTCGGGTGACAAACATCCATAAATAAATCAAACAAACCCCTTTATCATACCAATTAGCTCGTCGAATCTGTTACGAGTGTGTGATCAGATTATCTGGAGGGGAGAAACATGTCCACAAGCCCCAAAGCATAGTTATACTAGTAACAGCTGCGGCCGCAGGAACCTTATTTAATCCTTGGTTTTAAAAGGGCACAGTTGCCAAGCTATTTTGCTAAAGCCAGACGAAAAAAATAGAATCAGAAATTTGATTTTTGTTGTTTATTTTTAATCGTTTCTCCCTTTGGATGATCTGTCTTGATTTACGAGAGTTGATGCTGCCAAAAGAGTATATGGGATTCATTGAACATGGAATGGCGGTAGAAAGAGATCTCTCGAGACCTCCATGCCGTCTTCAATGAATCTCATATACTCTGTCGGTTGAGCGTCGCTGATTTACTGGTGTTTTGAGTGTCTGATCATTTCTAATTCTCGTAAACAAAACCGTTGTATTAGGGACTGGTCAGTTCTTCTCTTTGACAGTTTTTGACAATGGGTCGATGAGGTGACGGTAGGGACGTGACAGGCGAACTAAAAGGCAGTCCTGATTGTACGGTTGTAAGGTCACTCCAACGTCGTCTAGCTGTTCTGAAGGTGCATAATCCGCGCAGAGCTGCCGTTCATAGCAACGGGACATAGTCTGGCAGAGACCCACTCTCGAACCAGAGTTCTTATCGCGCGTACGCTAATAAGTATTATCATTATCGGCGACAGCGCAAGGAATTGTGGGAAATACACGCCGATAAGAACTCTGCGGTGGAGATTGGCAGAGACCCTGTGATTCGCGTTCTTTCCTATGGGAACACGCACGCGCCCTTCAGAGATGCGACGCTGTGTATTGCAGCGCGTGCTCACAGCTGCACATCGTAGCCTTCCAAGGCAGGCCCATGCATCGTTTCGCTGATCACTGCGTCTCACGTGACTAGACGCAGCACGTAGTAAGACGCAAATACAGGCAAACCGTCATTTTGAAATGAGACAGTTTTTGGTCTCCCGGAAGTTGTTAATTGCGCATGCCCGCACAAAATGCATCATTTTTGTCGCCTGCTTTTTAGTCTAATCTGGTAGCTGCCAATATTTCAAAACTTGTAAGAATGTTAATTAAATCCTTGGTTAAATTCTAGCCATTTTGCTGTGATAATTTTAGCTTTTCTTCAAAGTAAAATTGAACCGCCAGTGACAGCGCCCCATGATTCAACCAATCAGATTTCGTTATTCGATACATGGCGGTTGCCCATTACCTGCCTCTTTGTGCTAGTCACTGAGGCGGGGACCAGCCAAGCCAATCGTGGGCGCGCACAAAACAAGGCACTGCGACTGTGGAGAGTCTACGGGACACGGTGAGAGAATCATGGCTTTCGACAGGCTTGTTGCATGGAGAAGGACTCTGCTTCTGGCGTTGATTTGTCTTCTTTTAAGTTCAAG
The DNA here is from genome assembly GCF_041260155.1 of Ptychodera flava. NCBI lineage: Eukaryota > Metazoa > Hemichordata > Enteropneusta > Ptychoderidae > Ptychodera > Ptychodera flava. Next base: position 31,289,198 of record NC_091928.1, read on the forward strand.
CAGTATACTCTTCCTTTGGCGAAAGGGGACAACAGTCCCAGCAATTGCAAAAAGCAGGTAAGATTGTCTACTGCTATGTAACCCGTACTCCGGCCAAAGAGCAAGATTCATTGTTTCTCATATGCCCGCGTATCGATCCGGACAAATCGTGAAAGCCTTTTATTTTCAGTATCAATTATACATGGAAAAGGTCTATCTTTAGAGAAAACAAGACGACTAGCAATTGTATTTCAACTGTTATCGACAGCGTATATCCGGCATTACAGTATGCAGCGATATGGAAAGCCATGACTGCCTTATATGGTCTAATATCATGTTGTGCTGGGCATTCAATATGTTGTGCTGGGCATTTGATATGTTGTGCTGGGCATTCAATATGTTGTGCTGGGCATTCGATATGTTGTGCTGGGCATTCAATATGTTGTGCTGGGCATTCAATATATTGTGCTGGGCATTCGATATGTTGTGCTGGGCATTCATTCAATATATTGCGCTTGCCATTCAATATGGGGGTAAGCCTAATTCACGTGCCGCGTGACGCGAGCCGTACGCAAGTGAGTTAAGGCAGGGGTCCAGCAGGGGTCCAGACCGAATTTCGAGCTGAATTTCATTTCTCAAAAACTACTGGTCATATTTTGATGAAATTTGGTACACATACGTAGTTTTGATAGCTCTTTCAGTTTATGCCATTTAAATTTGCATAAAATATGTCACGTGATTTTTATATTGACATTTTCGCGCCAAAATCGCGTATATTATGTATCGGCATATTCCAACTTGTAAACCACATTTAAACTATGTTTTATCGGCATATAATAATAGAATGGGTTCAGTACAATCGATCAACATCCTTTACAAAGAGAAATTCCTGAGTTAATTGCCTCAAATTTGCACCAAATACGTACGATTTGTAGGAAAAGTCAATTCTTGGTTGAGTTTCGGTGATTTTTTAAAGAAACGCTACCAAATCATACATGTTTAAGGTATTGTTGTAAAGATATTTTAAGCCTTAGTTTGGGGATAGCAAAAGTTCAGGAAAAAATGCGATCTACAAGTTGGAATTTTCGAAAGAAATCTGGTCGCTTTGTGCGCAATCGGGCCATCTCGCAAGCAATCCAAAAGGTCATGACCCCGTCGCCTGTTACTGAAACAATTTGTAATTTTAAGTTGAAAGTGGCTGCACACATCATCCCTCTTGTCTTGTTTGTGCTTTAATGTGTTTTCTGTCTGTATCGGGTAAGGTTGTTAGTGAGAAAATTAACAAATTGGTTGTTATAGCCATGGTGAGACGTGGAAGTATGTCTCAGACCACCATGACCTTTTGACCCCACGTTTCCTACCAGTTCGTTCCTTAGTGGCTTATATAAACATGGAGGTACCAAATGTACCTCCATGACATAAGCACATCTCTTCCTTAATTTCATATTGTATAGATGTTGTTGATTACTGTATTCTTCTTACAGGGAAGCAAGAATACTCATGTTCGGATCGTTTTATGTCCGACTCTGTTCACTAACCCTTGTCACCTCGTTCCTCATGCCGTGGACTTTGGCCTCGGGATGGCTGATGTATGGATTTCGTTTGTACGCAGTGATCGGCCTATTCTGTGTGTTCGAAGTTCCACACAGTGCTTATGGGCTATCTTTTGTTGTGAACACTAGTGTGTCCTTTGTCACTTCGTTGGCTCGATGATGTTCCAGTTAGGAACTTTGTTTGTGATATGATTTTAGAGATTTTCTGTTGTTATCTCATGAGTGGGCAGTGTTGTTTTATTAATATTCATGAGCCCTAATGCATATTCATGATAACGTTTGACGCCCATGCCTTAACATACTTGCGAAGTTCACGATGCACGATAAGCATGCTACGCTGGAAATAGGTGCATTTTCACAGCAATTTAATTCATTGATTCATTTTCATGGATAAATCAAAATTCGGGCTTCAACGCCGCCTTCTAAATGCATGAACTGGTGACCAGCGAATGTATGTTTACGAATTCTCCATCAAGGGGAATATGCAGAAAGGGACTCGAGCGAAATTATAGGGAGGGAGGGCCAGTATTCTAAATCATACGCCCGTAAAATTGTAACATTAAAAACTGATCAACCAACATTCTGTACATTAGGGACTGGTCAGTTTCTTCGGCTTGGGGGGGGGGAGTTGGGCGGTGGATTATATTTTGCTGACGTCAAAAAATGGCTGACCCCCCCATTCCAAATTTTGAAAACAGGGTGACCCCCCCATTCCAAATTTCGAAAACAGGGTGACCCCCCCCCCCCGGCGCGCGACATAGGTAAAACAAAAGGTGGAAATATATATATATATATATATATATATATATATATATATATATATATATATATATATATATATATATATATATATATATATATATATATACGTAATATATATACTTATATATATATTTTATTTTACATTTTACATATATTTATATTTTAAATAGTCATTCTATGTTTTAATGAAATTGTTGACATGTCAGTTCTAAGATAGGAATTTCAAAGTGTCAATCTTAAAGTTTGAATACAGTACATTTTGAATGACCTGTATTTTGAATGAGCTGTGAATGTACTTCACACTTTCTATGCTTAACCAGATGTCCTGAACTGTTGTACAGAAATGGATGTCAATCATTAATATCAAAGAGGAAAAAGCAGAGAATCGAAAACTTTGATGGGTGTTAAGACTTGCCAACCATCCAATTAAATCTCCTGAGGAGCCATAGAGAGCTTTTTAGCCAAATCTGATGTGTACAGTGTCTGAGAGGACCTTTTCTTGAAACATTGAAACCATAAAACTAATAATGACACAAACTGCCTTTTTTAACTGTTATTTTGTTCATAAAAAGCATCTTTCTACAGAAAACCTGTGACACAAAGGAAAATAATTGCATCAATGAGAAGGAAAGATATCTTGTCATTTTTCAATCTCTAAAAATGTCACTGTATCAAATATATATTGTGAAATATTTGTGCATGTTGCTTTCTCATACTGAATTATCATAGAGAGAACAGAAAAGTATCAGGAATTTGTCATCCTTTTCATATGAAATGCAGATTTCATAATGGTACACTTTCACTTTGCAAACATCAAGATATCTCTGATTTATTAAAGTATGGCGCCCGAAGGGCGCGCAGAAAAATATGAAACATCCTGATATCTCTGATATATATGCCTTGTATATTTAAGTCATGCACCTGAAGGGCATGCTGAAAATTTCTGATATATTAAAGTAATGAGCTTGAAGAGCACGCTGAAAAAATATGAACATAGTCAGATATCTCTGATGTATGTATGCTTGATATGTTAAAGTTGGGTGTGCTGAAAAAATATGACTGATTATTAAAGTTACGCGCCCGAAGGGCGCGCCGAAATATACAACTGAATGATGAAATTTGTGACTGACACTAACATTTTAGGCAATGATGAGCCTGTGTTAAAATTCAAAAACACACTGACCCCCCTATTGAGCATTTCAAAAACATGGTGACCCCCTATCACCAAAGTCAAAACCAGGGTGACCCCCCCCCCCCATGAATCCACCGCCCCCAAGGCTGAAGAAACTGACCAGTCCTTAGTTTTGTAGAACATAGGGGTCACACGTTTTGGTCCTGAAGGTCTATCTACTTTTGAAAACTAACTTCCCCGCAAACTTGTCCCTTTCCCTTTAGAAATAAACTGGGCGGTTCCTAAGCAATAAAATACCAAACCGACTTCCGCTCTCACGCAGCGTCCCCTGAAAAAAATGACGCAACACACACCAATTTCCACTGGCCTGTGCAGTTTGACCTCACTTCTCTACTATTTTACACACTGCAGCACAACACGGCACGCTGGATATAAAATGTGAAAACAAGCTTGAGAACTACTAAAGTCAAAGTATGGTGATAAAACAACAAGAAAATATTACTTCATTGGCGCAAGTTCAGGAGGGCTTTCTCGTGTCACCAATCACAGGCGACAGACTGTGCATCGGTAAATGTTGAATGAACGTGATCGATTAGCCATATACAGGGACATAGGAGCTTTGGCACACAGAATGAGTCAAAATAAAGTCATGTAAAGGCTGTATTAGTCTGGGGATTTGTAATTTCCAATGCGTTCTAAGGTTTCATTAATTAGTAATCAACTGTTACTGACGAGACAAGCCTGTAGGAAATTAAATAAGAAACTGGTTGTTATAAAAGTGTGAAAAGAGTGTGTATACTTTTTATTATTTTTGTCTTTGAGAACCTCCCACTAGTAAAGCAATATTTGGAACAAGTGGTTTACCTTTAGGAACGGAGTAGGTACGTGTAATATATACTACAACTTTACTGACTTTATCAATACCAAGTTCTACTTAAACGTCAAATCTGCGTCGCTCGCCACTTATTGTCATTCTACCGGACGAACAGTGTAGCCTTTGCTTTGGTTTTGCTGTTCAAGTTGTTGTCAGGGACAGTATGTGGCTCGGCGCTTCGCAAAGCCCCCATATTTGTTGGGCTAGGCTCGGCTCAATCCGATTCGAAAGTCGAGAATTATGCCGAGTAAAAAAAAGTCATGACCTTTTCACACGGCGAAAAAATTATGCCTAGAACAACATAATAAATGCCTAGGACAACATATCAAATGCCAAGTACAACATAATAAATGCCTAGGACAACATATCAAATGCCAAGTACAATAATTGAATGCTAAGCAAAACATATCAAATGCCCAGAACAACATATCGAATGCCCAGCACAACATATTGAATACCCAGAACAACATATCGAATGCCCAGCACATTATATTGAATGCCCAGCACAACATATCAGATGCCCAGCACAACATATTGAATGCCAAGCCCAATATATTGAATGCCCAGCACAACATATCAAATGCCCAGCACAACATATCGAATGCCCAGCAAAACACATTGGATGCCCAGAACAACATATTGAATGTCCAGCACAATATATCAAATACCCAGCACAATATATTGAATGCCCAGCACAACATATCAAATGCTCAGCACAACATATAAAATGCCCAGCACAACATATTAAATGTCCAGAACAACATATCGAATGCCCAGCACATTATATTGAATGCCCAGCACAACATATCAAATGCCCAGAACAACATATCCAATGCCAGCACAATATATCGAATTCCCAGCACAACATATCAAATGCCCAGCACAATATATTGAATGCCCAGAACAACATATCGAATGCCCAGCACAACATATTGAATGCCCAGCACAACATATTGAATGCCCAACACAGCATATTGAATGCCCAGCACAACATATTGAATGCCCAGCACAACATATTGAATGCCCAGCACAACATGATATTAGACCATATAAGGCAGTCATGGCTTTCCATACACCGGGATGGCAAAGATGAATCACGCCTTTGTCTACATCGATAAGAACAAATATAGATTTCTGTGTTTTTGCATTTTCGTAATGGATGATGCACCTTGCTGATTATATGTCAGTGAAAGGGTTAATGAACTCTGATATACATAAAGCTGGAACAACACGTATGCTTGTCATAGTGACGCTGGACACCAACTGCTACCAAGTTCATACCATATAAATCGTCAAATGATAGGCTAAAATGGGAAAGAGGATTTTTGAAATTCAAAGAACGTTTTTCATGAAAATTAATAATGCTATATCGAAGTTTATATCTCGGCAAATTACGTGTCATTCAACTCTAGTCTTTATTTGTACACTTCATGTATAAAATTATACAATACTTTGCAGTCAATGTATTCGCTACTCTCATTTACTCTATGATACAACTTGCGCTTGAAGCAACGTCATAACTATTGACAAAACTGTCAGACTGAGCTCACAAAGAATTTGGCAGGGCTTGATGAATCGCGATTGAAATATTATTTTTTCAGGTGCCCCTCCCCCCAATATCCACAAAACATTTCAAGTCGCCGTCTACATGATCAAACTTTTTCAAGTCCCCCACCTGCAAAATATCATATATCAGCATATATTTATTAGTAATTCACGCATAGAAAAAATCGCGACACCTCTTATCAGCACTTTGTAGAGTCATATATCTTAAGACAAGTTCTGTAAATGATTTATTTTTAAATGCATAAATGGAGCTTTTTGACACTCAGAAAGAGCCTACTTGAGTTAATCAACCCTCGCCATAGACAGGAAACATTAAATTTGTTTGCCATCACAATGCACAACCCTGTATACGCATATGGAATGGGCATTTGGGAGTCTTTAATTGTTTTTCTCTTCCCTGTAGCGGAGTGTTTGGCGCCAGAATTTCGCTTATTTTGTCCCCGTGGCTGTGATAACGATCGTTAACTTAACAATTTTCTCAAACAGTGAGGGCGTCTTGTAACTCGTAACTGGTAACTTTTTCGATCAGCCATGTAAGTGCGTTGGCCCCTATTTTAATAATTTCGCTATGAAAAGAGCCTCGAGTTCTTTCACAAAATACGTCGTACCATGGTTAGCTATAATCATATTGTGGACTATGGTTCGTTGGCAAGGTACATAAAGGATCTTAAATACGAGTCAAAACATGATAAAGATGCATTCTTCGTACTCTGACGTCATCCGAATATTTGTCTGTTGCTAACATTGAGTAGTTCTGTCTCATCAATCACTTGTTATCAAATGAATCATTCGACACAAATTAATTATATTTGCTCACTGTTTAATCAGTAACTTCAAGCTGTTTTTCCAACGTTGTTCTGATTAAAGTAACTGGCATTCTCATGTTGCTCTATTGACTAGAGTACCTGACAAACTCAGTTCCTCTTACTGATAACCAGAGTTCCTGACAGACGCGGGGCAAAATGAACAGGGAATCAATATAATGTCTGCTAATGATACTTTTTGAAGGTACAACAAAGCTGCTGCTTTCAGAAAATATCTTAACTACACACAAAAAAAGTACCATCAGATAGTACATATCCGACAAGCTCATTGCCGGCCATGACCGTGACCACCGCAATCGCCGTTCCTTCCCTGTGATGTCTATGTAACCAGTGCTACCACGTCGATACTACATTTTTAGCAGATAAATATCCCCAAACATTTATAGTTTTAAACTTATGTCTCTTGACGAAAACTCACAGGCGTGTGTTGTCAATTGTCGACAAAGTCCACAGCGTACAGGCTAGCACCGGTTGTTAAATTGAAAAATGCACGCCCTCTTCTTGTTATGGGTGTGTATCGACCGCCCAGCTCAACACTCTGTGTTGATAAAGATATTGAATCTGGGATAGAATAAGGGTACTTTGAAAACAAAGAAATTATCGTCTTAGGGAATTTTAACGTAGATCTTGTTACGCACATGGGAAAGAAACACAATTTTCATAAAGCAATGGAATCTCTGAATTTCGAGCAACTTGTCACTGTTCCCACTCGTCCATCCTCCGGTACTCTTCTTGACCATATCTATGTCACCTGTCCAATGAATATTGCTCATGTGTGCGTTCCCAAAGTTGGTACTTCCGATCACTATCCCGTGTGTGTTGTGAGGCGTTTTCATGCCAGCAACATTACTGCAGGTTCTCATATTTCTATAAAACACAGTTGTGTAATTTTTCAACACATTATCGAATTGTAAATGATGTTCTTGCTGTTCTGACAGGATTAAGGGATTACTTCAGACTACAGTCCGCGTAGATGGAGTAAATATATAGATCTGGCGACACAGGAATTAACGTTGCGCTCGAAACTTTATTTTCCCAGGTCAGCCTGATGGCTGCCTGGGGCAACTCTTCGCTCCGAGAGCCTGGAGATATGCTCACTCCAAGGCCCCAAAAGTCCGACTTTCAAATTTACAATACTTTGTCGACAAGAAAACTTGCCAACGCTAGTTTCACAATGATTAATACGTAGTATGCATGAGACATGTCAAAACACCATTGTTTTAAATCCAAGCTGTGAAAATATGAAAAGCTATACTTAACAGCTACAGTTCTGATAAAAGTTCGACTACATTGTCTTTCTATTGTCCAACCTTGCGTGAGACATTTCATGCATAATCATAGGAATTCACGAGACACACGGGTGCTGGAATGCGCTGTCATTGAATTTAAACAGAAGAGACTTGAAAATGTAAATTTGCCGCCAATTTTGAAGAATTACACTTCCGGCAAATCGTGGGAATTCAAGCCTAAGTGGCGAAATGTTGAAATTGGGCGAATCACTAGAATGAAGATTTACACTAACCGGTACAAATTATAGAAACATGACAACATAATTTGTTCCAGAGACCAGCTCTGGAACTGTTAGGTTTTGCTCTCTTTCCTTCTTTCTTTCTTTCTTTCTTTCTCTATTTCCGGTATTACTATCATAAAAGATGCTATACACAAATTTTACCTTAATTACCCAGAATGCATTGCGACACGCTTATGACGTCATCGCTCAGCTCGGACGGGTTTTACGGGCATTTCTTGTGTGTTTATTTATTTATTTTTTATTCTGCATTGCTCGACTATCATATTGCGTTCAGCTATTAATAATTCTAGCTTTCTTTCGCTTTGTTTTTTGTTGCTTTTTGATTTTATTTTTCTCTAAATACTCGCCGTACGTGGCGCTATACTATTTTGCCCGAATGCTCATGAGACAACAATGGCGGCGGATCGATCGCTTCGCTCGCATAGAGACAGAAAAGTACGCTTTCCGTAAGTTTACAAGCGCGGCTGGGCACATCGTGTACCTAGGCGAAGTGGGTGTGCTCGAAAACGAAGATCAATGCAAAATTTGGATTCAAAATCGGCTGTTTTGGCGGAGAAATTGCCCGCCGTATTTCTGAGCAGCCACGAGCGTTTTTTCCTATATCAGTCTGCGAGGCCGTTCAACGCCGGACGGGTTTTTCGGGCATTTCTTGTGTGTTTATTTATTTTTTATTCTGCATTGCTCGACTATCATATTGCGTTCAGCTATTAATAATTCTAGCTTTCTTTCGCTTTGTTTTTGTTGCTTTTTGTTTTTATATTTCTCTAAATACTCGCCGTACGAGGCGCTATACTATTTCGCCCGAATGCTCATGAGACAACAATGGCGGCGGATCGATCGCTTCGCTCGCATAGAGACAGAAAAGTACGCTTTCCGTAAGTTTACAAGCGCTGCTGGGCACATCGTGTACCTAGGCGAGGTGGGTGTGCTCGAAAACGAAGATCAATGCAAAATTTGGATTCAAAATCGGCTGTTTTGGCGGAGAAATTGCCCGCCGTATTTCTGAGGAGCCACCAGCGTTTTTTCCTATATCAGTCTGCGAGGCCGTTTAACGCCTGTAACACACAGCCCTGCCATGCAGAGCTAGGCAGCATACTTGAACAGATCCGGTCAGCGGAGGGAAAATTATTGCTCTGGCTCGCGAGAATGTCGTCTGATATACATTTCCGTGCGTTGTCGCCCCCGTATGTATCTGTTGCGTTTTTACCGTACATGTAGGCATTTGTAATCTGTGGACTGCCTTGCTTTTAGTTGTATTATGGTGTTTACTGCTAGCAACCCTAACTATAGTATAGGTACGTGCTTGAATATTAAAATCCAAAGCACTCTTTCATTCTGCACCTATCTTGTCACACATTCTCTTGTTTCTTCCGCTGCTCTGGTCTCTGGAACTTCGCTTTTGCTTGCAAATGCTTTCTAGTTTTATTTGTAATTTGTATTCTACCCGTTGCCAACATCTCTCTGAGATACATGATGTGAATGAACTCATTGATAAGTGGATCATTTGTTTCAACAAGGTATGTGATACGCATGCTCCTTTTATTGAGAAACTAGTGAAAAGATTCAGACAGCCGCCATGGTTCACTCCGGACATTCTTGATCTCATTCATGTCCGGGATTATCATCTTGTTAAGGCTACCCGATCCAAGTCTCCCGATGATTGGCAACTTTATAGATATTTAAGAAATAGAGTTGTACACACTATTTCCTATGCAAAACGACAGCACTATCGTGACATTTTCAGGAACAATTCTAGAAATCCGTCTATTATTTGGCGTTGTATAAATGATATTCTCTCTCATGATAATTCTCGTTCACAAAGTCCCAGTATTTTTTATAAGTGTGAAAAGCTAACCAATCATAAGAATATTGCCAAGGTTTTCAATGCACATTTTACAGGTATTGTTAATAAGTATCATTCCAGTCTCAACGCTTCCACTGAAATGGGTCTCATTGATAACTGGGATAGTTCAAAATTTGGTGCTACCACGGCCAATTTTAAGATTCCTCAAATTTCTGTTTATTTTGTCACAGAGCAGCTCTCTATACTGAATGAATGTAAATCAGCTGGTAATGACAATGTCTATCCTAAACTCTTGAAAATTGGTGTGTCTGGTATTGCAGTTACTGTTACAGAAATGTTCAATTTGTCAATTATCAGTGATACATTTCCCGACTGTTTCAAATGTGCTAAAGTAGTTCCGATTCATAACGGAGGCTCTAAGAGTGATGTCAACAACTATAGGTCTATGTCTCTTCTACCAGTTCTCTCTAAAATACAAGAAAAACATGTTTAAACTAGTCTGTACCATTTTATGCATTCAAACGATCTTTTTTGTCAGCTCCCAATCTGGTTTTAGACAACATCACTCTTGTCAAACTACTTTAGTCAAGTTTAGGGGGAGACCCACATTCACAGACACTTATCCTTAACCTGATTTTTCACCATTAAAATGAATCTTTAACCGGACATGTAATATATGTTTGGGTAGCTTGACAATTGAAGATTACAAAAAGAACATTTCAAAACCTGTTTGTGTGTGTTTGGTTTGCTAAAAAATGTGTGTTTTTGAGTTTTTTCACTTAAAGAAGTGTAAGTACGAGAGGGTGATGGCCATTGGTGAGCCGGTTACTGCAATCGATAGCAGGGTAAGGTGTGTAAAAAAAAAACGTGTTTTGGATTTTTGGTTCTCCGCTTTGTTTTTTGCACAATTAGCCTTGAAAGTGAAAATTGGTGGATTCTGAATAAATTATAGCTTTTGTCAACGTTTGTCACGATATCTTTTGTTTTTTGGAACATTATCGGAATTCTGAGACATAGTTTTGTAAAAACAGTTACTAACTATGACCTATGCAAAGATATTTCTAACCCATCAACGCGGCGCTAAATTATACTCTCCAGAAGTTGCGATGCATTGCCAAAAACGGCCCGGGAACGCAGTATAGCGAATAAATGTGTATGCGACCCTTGGAGTCGCACAAAGTCAGCTAAAAGTCCGGTTCGCTCACATTTTCGGTGGAAATTCCCAGCCCATAATGAAATACAGGACTTTTTACACAATTGTCTGAATTTGTGGTATGAATGAAATAATACATGACGTGAAAATTGGAAGAAAATGAACACTGAAACGGCCTAGTTCGCGGCGTAAGCATTAGGCTTTATTTACATAACTGTCATTCTGAGCTAAATCTGGGGATAATCTTCTTGTTAAATACAAATAAGCGTATTAGCTGTGCACTTGAGTGTACCAGTTAAAATCTGAAAGCGAAGAAATGGGTGGCTGCGTATATACTTCGTAAAAATTAAGTGATTTTGCATGCCAAGTCCGATGACATTGTCTTTTGGTTGTGCAACCGTCACCGCGTTTTCAGCTTCCTGTCCGAAGAGAGACACGTGACCATGAATTTAAATGTCGTACATACCTTGCCATGTGTCAGAAAATTATTCCTATTCTACTGTTTTCATGTCGACTCATACTGCTAGTTCTATTTTTGACCTAAAAAGAAAAATGAGTTAGCATATCGTGTTTGCAAGAGTCTTCGGACAAAAGGCACAGTTAACATAATTTTTGGCTTATTTACTGTTTGATTAATAGTCAGCTCACCTACACACAACCGCTTATCCAGAGACCATGAGACGTGATAGAAAATTAAATAAGAGAAGCCTGGTTTGGCAATCCTAAATGTACTCAAAACAAGTGAATTTTTTTTTGCGATAAGATACGGCTCCTATTCCCCAAGGATGTCATCAAGACAAGCGCATGTTTTCTGTCGAATCTCATATCACCGTGACTGAGAAAAGATTATCTGAATTCGTGCTCAGCCGTTCATCAAAGTTTTATAGCCATTAAACGAAAGTGGCAATTGTTTAAACTATGTTATTTCAAAAAAACAAAAAAAAACATACAGCCTTCTCAATGAGTGAAGCGGGCGTCTAGTCTGTCAATCATCATCAAAACAAGAAAGACTAATCTTTTAATACTACAAGATTACCGACGGCACTAAAGGCAGCCATCGCTTGCGGCCCTCGCTTGCACAACATTCTTTCATGTGCAAAAAATAGTTTATTTACAAAATCTGTATCGTCGTGAATATTCCAACAACTGTATTAACCATTGTATTAACCATTGCTTAGCAATACATGTCATGCGACATCGCCATAAGGCCAGTCTTTCTCGCTGTTCAAAGAGAGAAAATCTTCTATAAATAATACAGGCTGCCAGCTCTGTCATAAGACCACCGTAACTAACTGTGTACAGCAATTTTTGTCTCATAATCAAAATTTCGATTAAACTTAGAATTCTCCTGTGTTGACTCTACTGTACAAAACACGTTTCTTCGAACCAATAAAATGAATATGTTGCATTAAGTCTAACTGATAGGTTTCCTCTCATAATATATATTATAGTATGCACCTCGAATTTGAAATAAACCTTTGCTTAAACTTTCCGCAGTGATAATGAAACAGGATCAGGGAAGGAGAAGATAAGGTTTGCCTCCGTTCAACTAAAGCAAACAACGAATCGAGGTTCAAAACGGCAGCTCATGCACACATGATAAGTCATCTTCGTAAGAGGATTTTTTAAGTACAGATGATCATGAGTTAGATTCGGCACACACAAAATTTCAATAGACATTTAATGTCCAGTGGTGAAAGTATTACAAACAGATAGCATTCCTATTCCTACACTGACTGGTCTTAAGAATTATTAAGAATACTTCTTATTACTGTTAGATGTCTTGCTGTATGTAATGGCGCGACCAAATGGCTACGGCTGCCTTCAGATTACTACTAAGCATAAGACCCTTTATAATAATAAGATTACTACTCTTTCATGACAAGACAAGAAATGATAAATGATCATAAATTACTCCAATAACAGTGTAATCATTTCCGGTGGCTAGGATTGCAATGGCAGATATTTAAACAGTGTCGGTCTTCCCATCCTCTCTATGAACTAAGTATATAATGCTGGCTTATGACAGTACACGTCTCAGAGATTTAGTTGCATCACCTTTCATTTGAGAATATTCACCAATTAAAAAATAACTTTAGCTTTTAAAATTGGATACTACCGGAAAAAGACCAATTTGACCGATTTTACTCACTACTGTTGATCTTAAAATGTATGTTTTTCTATTATGCCAACTCGATACATCGTTTTCAACATGTGAAAGTTATTGCCAGGGAAATGAAAGTATTTGCGTGAAAGGGACCGTCTATATTGGCCACTGTAACTCTTGGCCAATTTGTCACTACTCTGCAACTACAGAATTTTACTATAATCCGATCATCATGACCGATGTCTGTTGTCCTGCTTGCCAAGACAGCCTTTATATGTGGAATGACCATTGTTATTGTTGATAAATGTATTCTAGTCCGGACCTGAATACAAAATTTAAACAATGAAAATGCAGATAATACTCATCTAGGGTATATTTATCAGCTAAATACTTGGAATTTATCCATGGTTCAGGGATTCAAACCATAAACTGCAGATGATACACAGAAAAAAACAAAATAAAAATGACCAAAGTTACAGCTAATGGATCTTTAATATACATACTTTATACATCATGATTGTTGATAGATGAATTTCATTCAGGACTAAAATTCAAATACAAAGAATAAGAGAGCATTTCCAACATAGAGACGTTGTGTTGGCAAGCTAAAAGTAGTTGTTGCAACATTATCTAGGGCATAGAATGAGACCTGGCAATTAAAATTCCAAACAATTGAAAAATAGTAAATACATCCACATAATTCACAGCTATTCCTCCTTTAAAGACCGCAGTGCGATTAGGTGACGTAATAGAATCAATTATTTAAAAAAAAAACTTTTTCAAAGCCTTTGCTTTTTGGTAAATCAAGAGTAGGTGTTCATAATGTTATTTTAATAGACCTTCAGTCTGCTGAAAATACCAGGAAAAAGAAAGGTTTGCCGTTTGCAATTTCTTTCTTCTTATATTGCATTGAGCAAAGGTTTGGATTATCATGATTGATGCATATTTTTTTTGTTTTCTCAAGAGGACACAAATCAAGGGACACATTACAGGATGAGATACGCCGACTATACCCTTGGATGATCAGGTCGAACAATCTTCCAAACTTCTTCACCAGGCAGTTTGACCCGAAGGTAGGAAAACAATGGCCGTCGGATGAGACCTACGCGTACGGAAACTGCACCATTGTGTTCGTTCACAATCAAAAATCTGGCGGGACCACAACCAAGAGCTGCCTCAATGATCTGATGAAACGTGAAGGCGACCCGCTTCCCGGACCCGCGAATAATTTGAACGCCGGCAAGGTCTACAGTACCATACTAAAGAGGGGGCATTTCGAAGTTTCAAGGACCAGCTTCATGGGGGACTCGACTTTTTCTATTTGTGAGTTTGCCCAGAGACCTTGTGCGTACTTCACGGTAATGAGAGATCCCCTAGAGCGTGTCATTTCCTCGTACAACATGTGTAGAGCCTCGAGGCAGCCCCAGTGCGTCATGCGAGACATACACAACATGACGGTGAACGACTGGGCTGTTCACCAAGGGAGCTTTTTCTTTCACCAGCTGTTGGTAAACCCCGAGTTTTTCACTAATGTCTACACCAACTTAGTTGACGAACTCCGCGGACCGGATGACCCGTCCCTCAAACGTATCAGCCCATGGTGGCGAAACAAACTCATTTTGGATCACCTCATGAACGATAAGCAAATGGAACTAGCTCTAGATTACGTCTTAGCTAATCTTGAATCATGGTTCGCTGTCGTGGGCTTGACAGCTGAATACGACACAAATTTTCGCTTATTCGAACGTGTTTTTAAATTACCGTTTTACAAACTGTGTGTAGGCAGACAGAAAAACTTAAGGCGTGATTATCATGGATTAACGGGAGGGGAAGCAAATATAACGAAAGAAGAAGCTGTTAAAACTACGAAGAGGAAACTGTCATCTGATCCGGAGGTCATGAGGGCGCTGCATTTCGATATCCAAATCTATAAGAAAATGGAAGACATCTTTAAAAGACAAGTGCTAGCTTTTTACGAAAAAAAATTTGCGGAAAACAAGTAGTCTGTGATCTGTGTTTTCGAAAATCGCCATCATAACACTTACAAGGCAAATTTCGATGATTGAAATTTACCTAATTCAGATCTTTTTTATAGAAATTCATGTAACATTCAAGACTTTTATACATACTCTAGTTTGAAAAGAGATATATAATTTCATAAAATACTAATTTTATCATTGATATCAAAATTTATGTGTTCTACCCCAAAATATGCACTCCTCTATCCCTTGAGTAAAATAATGCTGCCATAATAAAAGGGCCAGCAATGTCACTGTAGGGAAAAAATTGCGAGACTCGACCGAGAAAGTGACGCTTTCTCGCAAATGGGTGAGAATCTCTTGTTATTCTCAACACTATCAGTGATAATTTTTTTTAATTCTCACGGCTGAGCAGTGACAAATCCACTCCTTGGTGAGAATCACATATGATAACAAATTCTCATCACCAAGCCTGGAAATTCTCACTTAACATACTGAGAATGATATTTTTTACAGTAAGAATGTGTCATACTCATTTTTCAGTGGTGAGAATCAACAAGACTCATCGTTCATTGGTGAGAATCAGCGAGATTTGTTCTTAACTGGTGAGAATTTGACCAGACTGATTCTCACCGGTTAAGAATAAGTTTGGCTATTTTCACCAATTTAAGGCGAGTCTGGTTTATTCTCACCAGTGAACAATGAGGATGATACATTTTTACTGTGAAAATCACCATTCTCACTATGTTTGGTGAAAATTTGCAGTCTCACCGGTGAGAACCTGAGATCAGCATGATTCTCACTAGGGAGTGCATTTCTTACTGCCCACCGGTGAGAATGAAAACTTCTTACTGATAGCGGTGAGAATAACTAGAGATTTTTACCAGTTGCGTGAAGGCATCACTTTCCGCTCGATCTCTCGCAATTTTTTCCTACATAGTGTGCTAATTTTTTATTGTTGTTTGTTTGATTTTTTTTATTCTTTTCATTATTTCTCTTTGGCATGTCAATTGCAAGTTATTATTCCATTCCTAAAAGAATCTTGAAACACCCACTAATTACATTGTTAACTAATTAGCGTCTATATGTGTAAAATACATGTTATTGTTTACTAATCCTTGATTTTAAAAATGCACAGTTGCCAAACTGTATTGAAAAAGGAAGACGAAAAAATAGGATCAGAAATTAGATTTTAATGTATTTGTAATCGTTCCTCTCGTTGGATCTGTCTTCATCTACGAGAGTTGATGCTTCCAAACGACCGAATTTTAAGATATCGCTTGTCGACATATGTGGAACAACAGCATGATAATCGCTGACTAAAATTTGATCGGCAGTTATTTTATTTGACAGTTTTTGAAAACGGGTCGATGAGGTAAGGGTTTCGACATGTCAGGCGCACGAAAAGGCAGTCCTGATTGTACGTTGTAAGGGTTCATTTCAACGTTATCAGCTGTTGTGAAGGTGCGTCATCCGCGCAGAGCTACCGCTCATAGCAAACCGGACACGGTGAGAGAATCATGGCTTTTGACAGGCTCGTTGCATGGAGAAGGACTCTGCCTCTGGCGTTGATTTGTCTTCTTTTACGTTCGTCCAGTATACTCTTCCTTTGGCGAAAGGGGACAACAGTCCCAGCAATTGCAAAAAGCAGG
Source organism: Ptychodera flava (assembly GCF_041260155.1). NCBI lineage: Eukaryota > Metazoa > Hemichordata > Enteropneusta > Ptychoderidae > Ptychodera > Ptychodera flava. The sequence continues at coordinate 31,306,114 of NC_091928.1, forward strand.
TAAGATGGTCTGTTGCTATGTAACTCGTACTTCGGCCAAAGTGAGGAAGGTTATTGTTTCTCATACGCGCGCGTATCGATCCAGACCAATCATGAAACTATTTTATTTTCAATATCAATTATACACGGAACAGGCAGCGATGCAAACGACAGGAAACATTATCAGTATAATCATCCACTGAGCAAGTTTGAATAGAGATTTAAGTTATTTTCGTTGTCATCTTGATAGGTGTCAGATTTACCGTTGAAAAAATCATTCCTTTTCTGTTGTTTTCACGTCGACTCAAATTCTTAGTTAAAAGTTCTGACCTAAAACCAAAAATAACTGAACAAAAAACGAGTTAGCATATCATGTTTGCAAGTCTTTGGACAATCGGAGACAGTTTTAACATATTCAATCGTCAGTTTTCCTACACACAACCGCTTATCCAGGGACCATGAGACGTTATAGAAAATCAAATGAGTGAAGCATGGTTCAGCAATCCTACATTTAGTCAAAACAAGTGAAATTTTTGTTTCCATAGATAAGATACGGCTCCTATTCCCCAAGAATGTCATCAAGACTAGCGCATGTTTTCTGTCGAATCTCATATCACTGAGAAAATATTATCTGAATTCCGTGCTCAGCCGTTCATCAAAGTTTTATGCCTGGGCGTTCTGGTCCAACGTGCGAAAGTTCCAAAATTGTATTAACTTTGTTATTTCAACAAAAAAAAACATACACACTTCTCAATGAGTGAAGCGGGAGTCTAGTCTGTCAATCATCAAAACATGAAAGACTCGTCTTCGAATACTTGAAGGTTACAGGCGGCACTAAACGTAGCAATCGCATGCGGCCACAACATTCTTTCATTTACAATGTCTGTATTCTGTATATTCTGTATTCCAACGACTTAGCAATACATGTCATGCAACATCGTAAGGACACTGTTTCTTGCTGTTCAAAGAGAAAAAAAACCTTCAACAAATAATACAGGCTGCCAGCTCTGTCTACAGACTAGGGAACAAACTGTATGCAGCAATTTTTGTCGCATAATCATATTTTCATCATGAAAATTAAACTTGGAATTTTCCTGTGTTTAATCTATTGTACAAAATATTTTTTTTCAAAACAATAAAATAAATATGTTGCTATAAGTCTAACTAGTAGGGTTCCTGTTATTCATGTAGGCCTAAGTATTTTATAATAGTTTGCACCTCGAGAGTGAAAGAATCCTTTAGTTAAACTTTCCTCTGTGAAAGTCTTAAACATTTTTTACCAAATCAAGAATAAAAATTAGACGGTCGCCATGCAAATTTTGGAACTAGATATAAAAAATTACCCAATATTTATCGATATTTGAAATTGAAAATATCCGTCCTAATTCTGTTGACTCTAGGAGAGGGGATGAAATTTTGCATTTTTGAAAAGCTAGGTTCAAATGAGCTTCACAATGAACTCCCTCAAGTGGTAGAGCCGAAAAGAAACGTAAAAGTTTGAGAGTCCTAATATCCTCCCAGAGGATATTCCTGCCTTAAATAACAAATTGCATTTGCAACGATTGAATCTTTCCATTATGTAGAATACAAGACAAGGTGTAACTCATTAAACGAATAATCGTCTTCACCCCCTTGCTTGTATCATATTTATAATGGCTTCTATTTACACTACGTTTAACCCTATATTAATTGTTTATCTCTATAAAGTGTACGGTATAATAATGCCGGATATATGTAACTATCTCTATATCTATCTATCTATCTCTTATATATATATATATATATATATATATATATATATATATATATATATATATATATATAACTTTTGCAGTTCACAATAAGCATATCGCCCTCAAACTCAATATTATTACTGCGCTAGTGCTTGGGGTTATGCTAGGTGTTTGTAGTAGGGTTGCCAATACAGTCAGATATTCTGACTCAGAATGTGTTTTCACTTCATCGATAGAGCACAAGTAAACGTTTATTTTCTGATGAACTCAAATATTCTTAACAATGCCAAACACTCTCGGGTTGCACTCAAGCAACGGTCGTGCTCTATTGTGACAGCACTGTTAGGAATTTGTTCGCAATGAGACATGTGGCTGATATCCACTGTTTAATTATTCATTAATTATACTATCTGACAAATTATGATGAAACAGCGTCAGAGAAGGAGAATATAAGGTTTTGCCTCCGTGCAGCTAAAGCAAACAACGAATTGAGGGTAAATACGGCGGCACATGCACACATGCTAATCATCTTCGTAAGAGAATTTTTTAAAGTATAGATGATCATGAGTTAGATTCTGCACACACACACTTTCCAAAGGCATTTAGTGTCCCATGGCGACAGTATCATAAACAGATAGCATTCCTATTCCTACACTGACAGGTCTTAGGAATTATTTAGAGTACTTCTTATTACTGTTAGATATCTTGTTGCATGAAATGGCGCGACACAATGGCTCCGGCTGCCTTAGGCTTACTCACAAGCACAGGAACCTTCATAATTATAATATAAGTACACTGCCATGATAAGAATTCGAAGAAAAAGGATAAATAATCATAAATTATTCCTATTACAGTGTAAGTCTTTTACGGTGGCTAGGATTGCAATGACTGACAGAGAAACTCTCGGTCTTCCCATCGCCACCATATATCATGCTGGCTTATGAGCAATGACAGTACACGTCTCATAGATTTGATGGCATCACCTTTCACTTGAGAATTTTACTCACTACTGTTGATCTGAAAATGCATATTTCATTTATGCCAAATCGGTACCAAATGAAAATACTTCAGCCATTAAAACCGGAGACAATCGAAAAAAAAGATCAATTTGACAATTTTACTCACTACTGTTGATCTGAAAATGCATATTTCATTTATGCCAATTCGGTACATCGGTTTCCACATGTGGAAATTATTGCCGGGGATATGAATTTCAAAGTACTTGCAAGAAAGTGGCCGCCGATAATGGCAACATTTGATCATATGTTCGACAACATTAATATACATGTTTTATACATCATGAGAGTTGCTTGGGTGACTTTTATTCTGGGCTAAAATTCAAATACAAAGAATAAGAGAGCATTTCCCACATACAGACATTGTGTTGACAAGCTAAAATTACTTGTTGCAACATTATCTAGGGTGTAGAATTGGAACTTGCAACTAACATTCCAAACAATTGAAAAATAGTGAAAAAATCACAATTTTCACAGCTTGTGCCCCTATAAAAACCTCACTGCCATTAGGTGACGTAATATGATCAATTATGAAAAAAACTCTTTTCAAAGCCTTTATTTTTTGTTAAATCAAGAATAATTATTCATTATATTATTTTAGTTGACCTTCAGTCTGCAGAGAGTACAAAGAAAATGGAAGGTTTGAAGTTTTAAATTTCTTTGATATATTACATTTAGCAAAGGTTAAGCATATCATGATTGATGCATATTTTTTTTCTTTTGGTTTCCCAAGAGGACACAAATCAAGGGACACATTACAGGATGAAATACGCCGACTATACCCTTGGATGATCAGGTCGAACTATCTTCCAAACTTCTTCACCAGGCAGTTTGACCCGAAGGTAGGAAAACGATGGCCGTCGGATGAGACCTACGCGTACGGAAACTGCACCATTGTGTTTGTTCACAATCAGAAATCTGGCGGGACCACAACCAAGAGCTGCCTCATTGATCTGATGAAACTTGAAGGTGACCCGCGTTCCTGACCCGCGAATAATTTGTACGCAGGCAATGTTTACAGCACCATTCTAAAGAGGGGGCATGTCGAAGTTTCAAGGACCAGCTTCATGGGGGACTCGACTTTTTCTATTTGTGAGTTTGCCCAGAGACATTGTGCGTACTTCACGGTGATGAGAGATCCCCCCAGAACGTGTCATTTCCTCGTACAACATGCAAGACATACACAACATGACGGTGAACGACTGGGCTGTTCACCAAGGGAGCTTTTTCTTTCGACAGCTGTTGGTAAACCCCGAGTTTTTCACAGTTGTCTACACCTTACTTGGCGAACTCCGCGGACCGGATGACCCGTCCCTCGAACCCATGGTGGCGAAACAAACTCATTTTGGATCACCTCATGAACGATAAACAAAAGGAACTAGCTCTAGATTGCGTCTTGGCTAATCTAATCGCTGTCGTTGGCTTGACGGCTGAATACGACACATATTTTCGCTTATTCGAACGTGTTTTTAATTACCGTTTTACAAACTGTGTGTAGGCAGACAGAAAAACGTAAGGTCTTATTATTATGGATTGACGGGAAAGGAAGCAAATGTAATGAAAGAATTCGAAGAAGCTGTTAAAGCGACGAAGAGGACACTGTAATCTGATCCGGAGGTCATGAGGGCGCTCCATTTCGATATCCAAATTTATAAGAAAATGGAAGACATCTTTAGAAGACAACTGCTGGCTTTTTCTGAAAAAGGATATGCGGAAGACAAGTAGTCTGCGATCAGTGTATTTAACAATGGCCATCACAACACTAACAAGGCAAATCGGGATGATTGAAATTTACCTAATTCTGATCCTTTTTTAGAAATTCATGTAACATTCGAGACTTAAATGATAATCACAAAACAGAATATTGCTCTGAAACGTGTTCAAAGAAACAGCGACTAGTGTATTCGTCCGTAGGGTTAGTTTTCCCCGGCTGTCCTGCATGTACTTGAATCGGCGGGAATGGCATCTAAGAGAGATTTTGAGTCAACATCAGTGTAACCCTTTGAAGTGCTGTAATTTTTCCCACCAAACTTTTAGTGCAACATTTTAACATTTTTACGAATTTTTCTGTATTTTTTTTTATTTTTGACCAAACAGACATTACATTTCATTGGCTACTTTCCATTCAATCAAGCTCAACTTGTTTTGTTTGTAAACATGTCACTGGCAGCAGTACGTGGAATTATGCAAAAAAAATATCAAAAAATATGATCTCATGAGATCTCAAAATAAGATGCCGGATGCCTTGAGGTGAGATCAGATTAGCCATTATTATCCGTGTAAAAATAAACTACATTAAATTAATTTGATTTTACGTACACAATCCGTGACAAATTACGTCCATCCCTTCAGATGTCGTGATTCTTGATATATCATATTCTAAAACACTTGTTTTGACATTTTCGATTTGAAATTTCGATGATCTAAGTCGTGACAATGCCCCAGTCCTCAAACGTTCACAGTGAATAAAACAGAAGGCAGATGCAAGACATCCTTCTTTTTATATATATTAATACAACGGCACCAGACTTTAAATCAAATAAGTCAAAACGTCGTTTTAGCGTGACCAATCACGTCCAGGTGATGTGTCATCTTTCAGCTGTTCTGGGCTATCATCGGGGTAACTATATCAGTGGGCACATTGCTTTTATTCCTTCTGGCCTATACAAACTTAATATTCAATAAGGTCAACTCTTAATGGCTTCTTGCATGTGAGTTTGACCCAAAGCGCCCTCTATCGTTAGTTTGATGGAGACGGGGCAGAATACAGGGCCATCATGTTGCTAAAAAAAGCTTTGCTACAGAGTGAAATTGTTTAATGCTTCTTGGTCGTTATCGTTGCTTTCCCATGGCTCACTCAAGGAAGACTAGTGTGGGAAAGTACCATATTCACAGACACAGATACGAGGCGCCAAATGTAAAAAAAATAATTTACACAATCAAGCTTTTTTTAGAGATAGAAAAGGTGGAAAATGTATATAGAGAGAGGAATTATATATATATATATATATATATATATATATATATATATATAGCATGTATATATATATATATATATATATATATATATATATATATATATATATATATATATATATATATACATATATATGTGTGCAAACACATACAGAAACATTGGCCCACACATATTTTGCGTATGCATACATATACATACATTCATATAGAAAAAAATACCCGCACGCATATAGCGTATTCATTCATACATGTAGAATACATACATACGTACGTACATACATACATACATACATACATACATACATACATACATACATACATACATACATACATACATACATACATACATACATACATACATACATCGGACTTTGATACAGCTCGAAGATTTTACATTGAGCCTAGTTTTCGAGGCAGCTGCTGACGTTTACAGTATCTGAAAGCGCTGCAAAATCTTATATATACAGCCTCGTTCTGATGAAGCTGAGCTGAGTAAGTTTCTTACATATAGAACCTCGTTCTGATACAGCGATACAGCTGCAAAAAGTTTATATATATCGGGCCTCGTTCTGATGATACAACTACACACAGCAAAATTTTACATACAGTCTCGTTCTGAGGGCACAGCTATAGCTGGGAAGTTTTATACACAGACTCGGTGGGTAAATTTTACATACAGACTCGTTCTGAAGAGAGCTATAGCTGAGAAGTTTTATACACAGACTCGGTGGGAAAATTTTACATACAAACTCGTTCTGAAGACACAGCACGCTGGGAAGTTTTATACACAGACTCGGTGGGAAAATTTTACATACAGCTAGCTGGGAAGTTTTATACACAGACTCGATGGGAAACTTTTACATACAGACTCGTCTTCGATTAAGTGTAATACCTGGTGATGCTTGTGCTCAGAAAGCGTGATTGAACTCTGCCCGGTGTCGTACGTGGCTAGACCCTTGCAAGACGAAAGCTAATACACGCATAGTGCTGGCGCTTGTGCATTTGAACTTTCCCGTTTATTTTGATCTAGTAAGGTAGCCACAACAATGATCGTGGTATTGCTATCAGGTGAGATCACCACTGATCTGGGCTGCTCGTCACCTAGCCCTGTGTACATGTCTGTGTGTTCCCGGCGCTATACGGCTGTGGTGGAGGCCGTATAACGCCGGGAACACACAGACCTGTACACAGGGCTACTCGTCAACCATACAACGGCGTCAACCATACAACGATCGTTCACTGAGACCGCTGCAGTCCGTCAGCTGTGCAACGAACTTTCTCGGTCTACGCAGTTACGAGAATAAAGACAAAAATTTAATACTGAAATCTTGGTACAATAAACCCATGTAAAATGATGGATGAAGATAAATTTGAGTACAAAGACAGCAATTCTTGGTCTTGGACTTTCCTCGGGGCATTTGACACAAGGAGCATGGAGGTATACGCGAGCATTTAGCTAAGGGACTGGTCAGTTGCTTCTGTCAGGGGGCGGTGGATTCATGGGGGGGTCACCCTGTTTTTGACTTTGTTGATTGGGGGGCGGGTGTCATCATGTTTTTGAAATGCCCAATAGGGGGTCAGTGTGTTTTTCAAGTTCAACAAGGGTTCATACTTGCATAAAATGCATTGTGCCAGCCATATATTTTTCAGGATGCCCTTCATATGAAAAGCATGGCAAGTTCCTGATACTTTTCTGTTTTCTCTATGAGAATTTAGTATTAGAAAGCAACATGCACTAATATTTCAATCACATTTTCCTTACAATAGTTCTGGACATCTGCTTATGCATAAAAGAGTTGGAATACATACAGCTCATTCAAAATACTGTACTCAAACTTTAGAATTGACACTTTGAAGTTCCTATCTTAAGACTGACATGACACCAATTTCATTAAAACACAGAATGACTGATTGTTGAAAATATACCCCAAAAATCATATATATATATATATATATATATATATATATATATATATATATATATATATATATATATATATATATATATATATATATATATATATATATATACTGAATTATTCAATTTATATTCCACCTTTTGTTAACCTTTGTTTCACACAGGGGGGTCACCCTGTTTTCGAAAGTTGGAATGTGGGGTCACCCTGTTTTCGAAAGTTAGAATGGGGGGTTCAGCCACTTTTTGACTTCGGCAACACATAATCCACCGCCCACCCCCCTAGGCCGTAGAAACTGACCAGTCCCTAATACAACGGTTGTGTTTACGAGAATTAGAAATGATCTGACACTCAAAACACCACTAAATCAGCGACGCTCAATGGACAGAGTGTATGAGATTCATTGAAGACGGCATGGAGGTCGCAAGAGATCTCTTTCTACCTCTATGCCATGTTCAATGAATCTCATATACTCTATCGGCTGAGTGTCGCTGATTGACTAGTGAATTGGAATGTCTGATCATTTCTAATTCTCGTAAACACAACCAAGCACCATGCTCTGTGTACCGCCATTTTCCTTGCGTCGAATGCCCCGAGGAAAGCCCAAGACCAAGAATTGCTGTCTTGTTACACAAATTTGCCTTCATCCATCATAGTGCATGGGTTTATTGCACCAAAATTTCTGAATTAAATTTTTGTCTTTATTCTCTTAACTCTGTAGACCGCGAAAGTAGGTTGCACAGCTGACTGCAGCTGCAGTGACCTGCAGTGAACGAGCATTGTGTGGTCGACGCCTAGCGCGTGTCCTTTCTTCTACGAACAGCCCAGATCAGTGGTGATCTCTCGTGATAGCAATACCACGGTCATTGTTGTCGCTAGCACAAAATAAACCGGAAAGTTCAAATGCACTATTTGTACTTACATCATACCCTTTCCAAATTTTTCCCCCCAGGGTGGCAATGGTCCGGGTTTTTTTCCATCACCCACTTAAAGCCGGATTTGTTTTTCAAGCAACTCCTCTTGGCATCTTTTTTCCCCACAAATCTTACAAGCCCCCAAGGATATCAAATAGTCCAGCCCTTACCTATAGAGCATAAACTCACCGAATAGATATTAAGCTTGGTCATTTTCATTAATCATAAACGCCCCCCCCCCCCAAAAAAAAAAAAAAAAAAAATCCTGAAAAAATAATAAAATGGAAACGACTTTTTAACCTGTCACAGGTTAGGGTTAGTAAAAAGATCAACGAAAAAATACACTCGGGAGTGCAAATACAGTACCTTCTAAAGGGTGATTGTTCCATGCAGCAATCATGCGTGTCATCCCGACCTTCGCAATTTCACAGCTGATAAATGATACACAAAATTTAACAGTATCATTTGTCATGTTGATTAGCATTCGCCGTTGCATATCAATAAGCGCCCCTTTGATGACATAGTTGAAGCGTTGGTTTACTTCCGGCCACTTCCTTTCAGCTGGCAAGTTATTGGATGATCGACTTTGTACATATGGCGGGCATGTTTTATCAGTTCGATAGTCTTTCAATAAAGACTGAATGGACAAAAGCAGGCAAAATTCGCGACCCTGGAATACCGGTTAATCGCCATTATTATGGATATAGGCAAATATCGCCTATTCAAACCTGTTCGGACAGAAAGCATCAACAGTCAGCAGAGATTGTTTTTCCCTTGAGGTTTGTTAACAAAGGGATTGACATGATTAACATCAGCAATATCTTACACAACAAGGACGTTATGGACAAAGTACCACCTTATTTTATATTTCAAGACCCCCTATAGTGTCCACCTTATTTTACATTTCAAGACCCTCCTATAGTGTCCTATACCTATTCTAAGACCATAGGTAGGAAATTGTTTAATTACAATAGGGTCTTGAAAGAAATTGATATTAGGAACAATGTTCATGATGGTACTTGTGATTGCATGTCATATCCATTTTGTTACAAACCTCACGGTCATATAATAACTGGTGACATGAAGATAGTTACACATCCTAAGCTTCGGCAGCTGTTCCAGTTTGGCCCAAAATATCGCGAGCCACCCAAAGTAAACTTGAACTTTAACTTTAAGTCAATCATGGATGCGGCTGAGGCTTATGCTAAAAAGTGGGCTGCCCTCGAAGACGAAGACGTTGGATGTCTTTCGGACTGGCTTCGCACAGTCGGTGATAAGGTAAAATTCGCATTTCACGTCTTCGGTCTTCCCATACTGTCATCAACACTACATCTGCCTTTGATGACCCTTCTGTACGGGAATGTCTAGATGCTTTACACGATAAATATGTTGTTGTGCCTGCAGACAAAGCATCAAACAACATCATCTTTGTCTGCAAGCAATATTACATTCAATGTTTAAAGAACGAACTTCAGATTAACTCAGATGATGAGAGTAGTACAACATACTCTCTTTCAACCTTATCTGAAGAGGAAATATTGCAGAACCATTCAACAGTTTTGAGTGAGTTTGGCATCGAGTTAGCGCAAGATGACAAGGTATTACCTAATCTATATTGGATTCCTAAGATCCATAAGAATCCTTATAAACAACGTTTCATAGCTGGTTCCAGTAAGTGTACAACAAAACGCTTGTCACAACTTTTAACCATCATTTTATCAACCATTAAATCTGGTTTGGTACGGTATTGTGACAAAGTTTATGAAAGTAGTGGGGTCAATCAAATGTGGATATTAAAGAACTCCAAAGAATTGTTACATATTTTACAAAATAACAAAAACATGTACAATTCAATCCACACATTTGATTTTTCAACGTTGTACACAACCATCCCACATAACAAACTTAAAGACAGGCTATCATCTCTCGTGAAGAAAGCCTTCTTTTACAAGAATGGTAGTCGTAGGTATGAATACATTGCCATCAAGCGCAACTTGGGCTATTTCACCAACAATAGCGATGCCAAACTCAAATACAGTGATGTTGAGGTGATTCAAATGCTATATTTCCTTATTGACAACATATTTATCAAGTTTGCTGGCATGACATTCAGGCAAACCATAGGCATTCCCATGGGCACAAACTGCGCCCCACTTCTTGCAGACTTATTTTTGTATTCGTATGAGTTCATACAATCACTTCAGAAATCTGGATGTAAGAGGACTGCCAAGCGATTTAACAACACCCACAGATATATCGATGATCTCATCAGTTTAAACAATCCTGGTATATCCAATTATCTACACCACATCTACCCAGATGATTTAGAAATAAAAGAAACAACTGAAAGTGTGAACTCGGCTTCATACCTAGACGTATTGTTTGAAATTAGACAAAATACACTATATACTAAGCTGTATGACAAAAGAGACGATTTCAATTTTGAAATCATAAACTTTCCCTTTTTGTCGAGCAATATACCATCATCTCCAGCTTATGGTGTGTATATTTCACAACTTCTTAGATACAGTAGAGCATGCAATTCATATGAAGACTTTCGAGTTAGACACAGCCTATTAGCTCAAAAGTTAGTGAGGCAAGGGTTCTCAGAAAGTAGATTAGTGAAATCATTTAAGAAGTTCTACGGTAGATACGGAGATGTTGTATCAAAATATGACCTGACTGTTACTCAAATGATGAGTGACAGCATACCAAATTTTGACTCACAAAAGTAATTTTGTGAATTCACCAAATAACAATGGATTTGTCGCTTTGGGTCAATCTTGACGGGTGCGGCTAGCTGGCAGGGTACGCTTACCCATTCCGGACACCTGGTACCACCACTACTTTGTGGTTCAAGATGACCCCATTGCCTTTGTCATTTTCAATATGTTCCTTGGACCTGGTAACTTTCTTAGTTACCTTGAATGATAACGATTATTGGACCTGATTTGATGTCTATTGTCAACGCGAACCATATCCCAGACTCCTTCGCGTAATAGGAGATCTCTATACGCAGTGTATACGATGATGGGATTCTTCACTGGCATCGTTATATGGGCGACAATTTTCCTGCTGTATCCATCAGAAAACAACACATGCGTGACCCAAAAATAAACCAACTTTTCATTTTGGTCGATGTGAAGCTTATGTCCATGATAGGGTGAAAAATATGGAATCGGATTCAATTGGCGAACAGTATCATTTTGTCGCTGATGGTGATACGTCGGGTTCACACGCTTCAAGCTTTGTTGAATGCGGTATCTCCCCTCGTGTACTCCTCTAGCTCGGAGCAACCCAGACATAGTTTTTCTTCCATATGACGGGCCTACTTCCGCCACAGCTCTCGCAACTTCTCCGTCAAGTTCCTCGTGTGTACGGCGATGAATATCGTGTCTTTTACAGAATCGGCGCACACTCCTTTCAGATACTCCAGTAATACCAGGATATTTTTTTTGTAATAAAATGCTGACATCATGATGGATGCGTCCAGATTTAATGAGTGATCTGACATCGTCTTTTGAAATAAGATGTTTCATCTCCATGATCATCGGCTGCGCCACGATCTGTCTCAACTCTTTTGAAAATCAGTTGATGAGGATTGCTGGTTTCAGCCAATCAAAATATAGAGCCCGGTTGGCAGACTGTTTCTAGTTATAAGATTGGCAAATAAAGGAGTGTTAAATTGAGTTTAATTTGACAATCTGCGGTGTATTTAAAATTGTAAAGATTATAAAACAAAACAAATGAGTAGAAAAAATCTCAGACAGTGTCAAAAGAGTATCAGTCACCGAGACCTCCTTGCTTCTAGTGAAACGTAACGTTTTCTTCATCCAGCGATCGAGGACCAATAGAACCGTGTATATTGACTAATACAATATGGGAAAGTAATAGGTTCATACAATCATTCGTACAGTAGACCATGGGAATGAAATAGTAACAATCTAAGCACACTGTAATAATCTCACAAAGTGTAACAATCATTGTTTCAGAACCGTAGCCCGGCAATGTGGTGCCAGTTCCCATCAAACTAACGACAGATGCGCTTTGGGTCAAACTCACATGCAAGAAGCCATTAAGAGTTGACCTTATTGAATATTAAGTTTGTATAGGCCAGAAGGGATAAAAGCAATGTGCCCACTGATATAGTTACCCCGATGATAGCCAAGAACAGCTGAAAGATGACACATCACCTGGACGTGATTGGTCACGCTAAAACGTTTTGACTTATTTGATTTAAAGTCTGGTGCCTGTTTTATTCACTGTGAACGTTTGAGGACTGGGGCATTGTCACGACTTAGATCATCGAAATTTCAAATCGAAAATGTCAAAACAAGTGTTTTAGAATATGATATATCAAGAATCACGACATCTGAAGGGGTGGACGTAATTTGTCACGGATTTTTATGTCTAAATTGAAGTTATGCAGGACATGTGAAAAGGGAATTGTATACTGATTACAGAAGAATGGCGCAACGCAACACATTCAGTGCCGAAGTACAACAAAATAATGTTTCACTTTCTGTTAACGGGGAATGATGACGATGCGGAGACTGTGCCATGCATTGGCGTAGATGATGATGAACTTGGAGAGTAGGCCTAAAGAGATGTGCTGTGGCCCAGATCAATCCAAACCATAAGCGGCCATTCATCATGGTAAAAAGAACTACTGCGAACTTTTCGTATCGTTTAGAATCCATTTAAAATGCTCGTCGTCATAATCGATCGACAAAACGCGATTTGAGTAAATAATAAAGGCAGAGGAAAGCCATGTCAATTTTAACTTTTCAAAACAAAGCTCTCTTTTAATTGTTCGGCCACAAAGAGGCATAAAATATTGAACTCACTTAGAGGTTCAAAATAAAGAGTGCCTGATGTAGAAACATCGATCGGTATTAAAGTTGGACTCATCCTAATATGCTTCGTTGTGGTGCAGCTTCAAATACACTATGTGAATTACAATGCAATAACACAGACAAGGTGATATGCGATCAATGGAAAACTCACAGACTGATACGTTGTAGTTATATATCGATGTTTTTTTTAATTCGTTCTAGAAGTTTCTGACATTCTCTTAATTCGCCAAAGAGTATTATTCAACTAATTTCTTGCTGATTGATTGCAAGAATTCAATTTCTCGCAGATGAAGAGCGAGAAATACACAGTTCTCGCTGGCTGATTAAGGGAAAACAAAATATTCGCACACTTCTTGCTAGAAAGCGAGAAAGTATCAATTTCTCGCTAATTTCTCGCTGGTTTCAGTACTAATGGAGGGCATGCTTACATCAGACGACTGGCCTCGATGTTAGGTACATATCTATAAAAGCTGTTGCATGAATGAGGTGTTAGACAAGATGATGTGCGATGTGAAATACATGCGGCAAACAACGGCCTACAGTGGGCGGAACACGCGGATGTTGTCGCCAGCGTACGTCAAGTACAGCGTTGCCTGTCAGTCCCTGATGCTACGCAAGCACACGTACGAAAGGGTGCAACCTGTATCTGAGAGGGCGCTAAGATAGTACGTGATTTGTGCGATTATTTCGGGAGAGCGCGCGCACATTTCGTGACATAAACATCCAAAGGTCGCTATGCAACAGTCATGCTCTTCAACCCATAAGACTTTCCGAAAGTGATCAGAGAGGAAGGCATGTACCCAAAGCGCACGGGCATTGTTGCCATGACAGCAGAGAGAGATCATCGTGGCTTGCCTTTTGAAATATTCTCAAGGTTAGTCATAATCTGATGAATAGTGTTGTGATACTTTACGACAAGAAAATTCAGAATAGGTTTAGAGGAAGAGGAACTATCCCTTTTGTTGAAATATCGCTCGCTTTACTCATTCCCAAACACTATTATGGCAGTTAAGGTTCCGAGACAAGAAATTGACCTTTTTAAGCCAACAATTTTCTAGTAATTAATAAGCTCAGAACCCCGGGAAATTATATATTTTCTAAAAGCCTAGATATAGGGAAACATTTTGGTTACCATAGTGTGACCATTGTTTATATAACTGTCACATGACAGGTAATTTGCATAACCTTTCAAAAATCAGTTTTCCCTATGTTCTGTTTCAATGCTATGAGATATTTGGCTGAAATTTGTGTGAGTGCAAGCTGTCATAAGGATCTTTAAAAAGTGTGTCTCAGAATTTTTTTAAACCTTCTTAAACAAATTTTATGCCAGAAAAACTTCCAGAGCGATGAATTTAACCCTAGTTGATTTCTTTAAAATTGCGCTCAAATAAAAACTAAGCAAGATATAACAAATCTGAGACACACTTTTGAAGAGCATTGTGACAGCTTGCATTTCAGTAAGTTTGAGTCAGATATTTTGAAGTATTGAGACAAAACATAGGGAAAACCGATTTTTGAAACGTTATGCAAATTACCTATCACGCGATAGTTATGTAAACAATGGTGACACTGTGATTACCAAAATCTTTCCCTATATCTGGGCTTTCATAAAATGTATAATGTATGGGGGTTCTGAGCCTCTTAACCACCAGAGAAATGTTAGAAAAGAGAGATCAATTTCTTGTATTGGAACCTTAATTAGTATTAATCGATAGATTTGTGCCATGTCTGATCTGTTGTTATCCTAAATGAGGCAAAAAACAATTTTGCCTCGCCATGGTTTCTTTTGAATGCTGGGCTAAGGAGTTTTAAAGCACACCTTTGCAACTTAAACATTGCAATTATGGTCGATCTCTCCACAGAAACTGAACGAAAGTTGACGAGAACGCTTTCAAGCTGTGCGCCCGTTGACCAGCAACACTCTCTGTTTTAGTCCAAGTATTTCAACCTATTGAACGTCAATCTCCCCCCTTGACTGACTGACTGACAAAGGTGGAATTTGATGTTTGTGTAATTGCAAAGTTGGTTATCCTAAAGTCCGGTACGAACTGTTTTATGTTGAGGCTCGCTTTGGAGACACAACAGGGGGCGCCCTCAGCGGTTACATCTTGCGACCAAAGGAAGTGATAAAGTACACAGAAAGGATAGCAGAAGTTTGTTGAGACTTGGTGAAAACTATACAACAGAAAGCAGACAGCAATGAACCAATGAACGAACAAGAAATATTCTCAAAGAAAGAAGTGGACTGATGGATAGTAAATGAGTGTATATAATTGATTTGATTTCAAATTACAATCGTAGTGATTATATCGGAAAAAAAGGATTACGGTGACCAGTCGCTCTACACATTTGCAGTTGTGGGTATTACACTAAACGGCAAGCTCCATCTCATCATGATGATCTGTGACTGAAACTAAATATAGGCGACAGATGGGTTGATTGCTTGGTGTTAAAGCGGCGATACTAGTTGTCACATTGTACATTGCACTTTTTAAACTTATTTTCCTGACCGGAGAAAGTGTTTTCTAAAGGCGGAAAAGTCTTCAATAAGAAGACGGTGTCACACACAGCCAAATTCTTTTTTTTCCGTTTTCGCAGACAGCAGCCGCTTTAACATTGACACTGTATCTTCTGGGCCGAAATTCTACCCTACAGGAAAAATTACATGAAGAAGCGACTCGGTACGCGCCAAGAGATCAGATCATCAGCGAGAATACTATGCAGAGAAATCCTTGGACGTTCTTGAAGGCGGTCGTCAAAGAGACGCTAAGGTATATCTAAGGTCAGAAGAGTCTAACAACATACGCAGTGTTTCTCTAAGGCTCTTCGATGTGTTATTTTCTGGTCACTGCATTTTCATGAAATGAAAATATGTGTTCTGACGTTAATGAATCTAGCAAATCTATAGACCTATTGGATGAAGATGACGATGACGATGATGACGATGATGATGATGATCATCATCATCATCATCGATATCATCATTTTGTTTTAACAATACACCTATAGTACCATAGAAATTATAACCGTTGTCGATATACAAAATATAATTGGTGAATACAGCGTACAGCTCAAAATATGTTTTGCGATCTGAAAAACCCCGCAGTTTACTGATTTTGTCTTCATTGTTTAGGCTGTATCCAATAGGTTTCGGTAATTTGCGACAGTTGGACCACGATATTGACCTTCAAGGATACCACATCCCGGCAGGGGTAAGTGAACCTCCATTTTGAATTTATCGCGACATCGACGTTCAAAATTAATGAACGAGTATAATTATGCTACGATTCATTCAAGTTTATCAGCAAAGACAATCGATGATGATGTCGGTATATGTGTTTCTGTTAAATGTCTCATGATCGCCGAATTCCGAGCATGTTACCAAATAGACGTAGAGTATTAAGAATGCGCCTCGGGGACAGATATTCGGACTTTCAAATTTTTAACACTCTTTTCCGATCTACCACATGTTTATTATTGGAGTAAGCAAAGTTTTCATAGTCTTAGTTTTTTTCTAAAACCGAAAATTTTATTTCCCCCGTAGAGTAAGCACAGGGGTAGCGGTCATTTGAATTTCAGTTTATCAGACTGAGTATGTTAAGTAATTTGTTTCTCTAGTATCAAACTTTGCACGCAGACCTCTGATGTGTATTCTTGACCTGGTGAGACTCGAAATGGAAAGTTAAAGCAAATGTTTAAAGCCCCACTATCAGTGTCTTTAGCATTATGATTTTACTTTCAAGCTAAAATAAGTTGGTGAGAATATACTAGTTTCCCCCGGGACTGTATATGCAATTTTGAACAAGATAAAGCTTGCACTGCGATCAATTGTTTGCCAAAACGCAGCCCCATGTGGAAAAGCAAACACAGTGGATAGGCTTACTGTGGATATCCCTGAAATCTGACACATAAACTGCACAGTCAGAGTAGCCCAATGTAATGCACTGAGGTGAATGTTTTCAACTCTGACATTGTATGTTCTAATATTACCAATTGCTGAAAATGGCGGGAAATCGAAATGACTGTCAAAATTTGAATTTACTTGTCAAACGTTCCCCAAAGGAATGGTTTCATAATACAGTAAAACCCATATTCCTTCAGAGTGTAAAAGTTAGAGAAACTTTGGAGAGAATAGGAAGATATTTTGAGGTCAACAAATTTCAAGCGTTACAGCTAGTGGGGCTTTAAGTCTTTCACTTTCGAGGCGCATAACCACCTTAAGGAAAATGTTGATAGCTCGATTATATGTGTGTCCTCACACCTTCAGACGCTAATATTCGGCTTGACGTATGTGGTGTCACGTGACCAGCAAAACTTCGAAGACGCGTTGACATTCAGACCGGAACGATGGATTCGCAGCGACAGAGTGAATCCTTTCGACGGTTTTAAATCAATACCCTTTGGAATTGGGCCAAGAATGTGTTTAGGTAAGTAGATTATAGATTAAAAGTATATTAAACCATATTTCTTTGGTGAAGTTCGTATAATGGCGTCACTTTCATGTTTTATTGAAAATTACCTGCATTTTTATTTGCATGAGGGGATTGGCCGGCACAAACCATGTAGGTAGACTAATCCCCTGAGAGCGGAAAAATTCCGCATTACCGAATTAACGGCTTATGACTCCCCAGAGAGTAAATAAACTACCGATCAAGTAGAACAAAAGATCACAACGTTTATGAATATGACATCACCCGTGATATTTGTAGAGCAATCACCGATTGACAGTCAGTTCACACCTCAAGTAAGGTATCTTTTCATATGGAAATGATTTCGAACCTACAGCGTTTGTGCCGGGGAATCTTGGCATGTAAAGGATACGGTCACCCTCTTTAGCAGCATATCATTAAACAAGAGTGGCGTCACAGATGCGGTGATCAAAATATAAAATATGGACTTTGTAACAGATGGCATTTTTACGAGTTTGTAAAGCTCTCTTAAAAATAATCAGCAAGATTTACGATTATATAGTAATTATTATCTCTGCCAACAGGTTGCCGCCTGGCAGAGCTGGAGATGTACATTACTTTAATCGAGGTAACGCAGTCTGGCAAATCTTATTTAAGGCAGTATGGCCTTAAAAATGAAAGACTGCAACTTTTACTCAAACTTTCCTAAAACCACACTAAACCATTGTCTTTCAAAATGAAGGAAATAAATCAGGGGTCACCGTGCAAAGTTTTGTACTAGAGCAACAAATTATTCTATATTTAAAGATATTTGAAATTCAAAATGGCCGCCATCCCTATCATGATAACTTTATGGGAGGGGGAACCCCTGTCTTACGAAACGAAGAAGATGAAATTATTTCTTAATTCCAAGGCTTTAAATGAGCCCCCTACATGTGGTAGGTCAGACAAAAATATTGTTAAAAAAGCGACAGGTCGAATATCTGTTCTCGAGGCGCAATTTACCTTAAATGAGCCCCTACAAGTGCTAGACCAGTAAAGCTTTGAAAAATGCCTGAGAATCCGGTGAATTTCTGTCCCGAGGCACGTTCTACCTAAATGTAAGAGAACCATTATGTATGACATAAACTATATTCGTTTTTCACATGATGTTGACCATTTCTGAGTATAGCTCCTTCCTGTCAATCTTCAAGATAATACGTCACTTCCGGTTAGAATGCCCAAGGGAGGTGGAAGCGACGGTTACCCGTGTACTGCTGCCCGCTGAACCCCTTCAATTAGTCTTCACCAACAGATGAACGTCGTCCAAAGGTCACTGAACATAGTGGCACTGTACAACCGCTTCACACAACTTTTCTCAAAAATAATCATCAGCAAGACTTCTTACACTCAAGTTTTTGGTTCCTCAAAATATATTGCGGGGAGAAGACAAATTAGAGTTAAAAATTTTGCTATATTTGATGTTTTCTTCAAGTTTAAAAAACGTGTAAGAAATCATCGTAACTTCGGTAGAAGTTACAGAAAAATATGACAAATTTGTGATACGGCCGGCCGTTGCTGAATGGAAGGTTGGACGTGCAGGAGTGTCACCGACAAGGACATTCAACTGAGATAAGACACATAAATGATATTTTCAAGTACATCCCCTCTGTTGTATACGGGACAGCATACGGCGCCTTTACCGAATGTACATATGTGTCCTTGTGACACTATGATAAAACATGTCTAGCACTACTTCTACTAATACTATCATAGCCGTAGCCGGCGAGGGAGGGGGCAGGCTCCTCTCCCCTCCGCCGGAAATGTTGGGAAAATGCAATTTTTCGTATACACAGAGATGCTGATAAAATCGTTAATATTTCAGAATCCGGGGCGATCTTCAACACGCGTGCTGGGAATTGATGGTTTACTAACGTCAAGTGTTTCTGTACTTACACTGACTCTTCGCTAATATTTCTATTGTTGCTATGGTTTATTGTACGCTGGGTTAACTGAATTGAGTGTTACGTTTTGCAGTGCGCTGAGTAAAATGTAACGAACGAACAATTAAATATCCTTGTGCCAGAAAATGCAAAAAACCGCGCGCACATGCACATTGCATACGGTTAAGTAACACAGGTAGCTAATATTTCTATTGTTGCTATGGTTAATTGTACGCTGGGTTAACTGAATTGAGTGTTACGTTTTGCAGTGCGCTGAGTAAAATGTAACGAACGAACAATTAAATATCCTTGTGCCAGAAAATACAAAAAACCGCGCGCACATGCACATTGCATACGGTTAAGTAACACAGGTAGAGAATTCACCTTCATTTGAACACTGTCAGCCATCGCAATTTGCCAAAAATGTCAGATAGCGAAAGTCCGAAGAAACGCCGTCGTGTCCAGCAGTCTATTTTGACATTTGTCTGGAAACAGGCCGGGTAAGCATACCATTTTGTAACAGGTTAAAGGAGCACATTATAGCACATTATACAACATTTCTAACAAAAAACTTATGGGCAGGAAAGCTTAGTGGACTGGTAAAGTCCTATTCAAAACACAATACGTTTTCCATAGCAAACTTCAAAACACGCGCGCACAGGGATGCAAAACAGATAATTGAATTACTTTGGCCTCATATAAGTGCACTGGCGTGGAGACAAACGCAAAGTACATGTTATCATTCTTACCGAACAAAACTTTGAATGACATTTGCGATGTTTAATATGTAATAATTACCACTACTTTCCAAGCCAGAGTTCAGATTGCACTATAGGCAAGTGGAAAATCACTCTCGTGAACTCTGATTTGAGAAGGAAAGCCATTGTATTGCAATTGAGCAAAACGTAAAGGCAACCACAATGACATGAATGATCATTACACTAATAATGGTGAACATTGTAGACAGCTTTGACAATTGCTCTCACTAATCCACTTTTAAGCACCATTAATTTTGCTAATCGTTTCCTCTTTACTTTGAATGTCATAGCATTTCTCTACAGCTACATTCAAAACATGCGATATTGTTATGTAATTGCTCTGCTTAAATGAATATTATAATGTAAATTGCCTGCAAATTTATAGCTATCTTTCGAAATAAATTTGAAATGCATGGTTGCACCTAGCCTTGATATCACAGCGGTGTTGTGGCGCATGGATAGCGCTCGGGTCGAGGGTCATCGCCAGGCTCTGGGGCGATGACCCTTGACCCGAGCGCGATCTATACGCCGCAGCACCGCTGAGATGTCAAAGCTAGTTTCACCAAGACATCGATGAAACTCTGCCCCCCCCCCCCCCGCCCGGCAATTTGGTCGGCCATAACTATACTAGCATCAACGGAAAATGACGCCAAATTTACACGTGTTAACAATTTGTAGTACTAGAAAATAAATTTGACAGAAAAAGTGTATAACATTTAAACTTTGTATTAGCAGGACTTAAAATGTGATATATTGTGTGTATGGAATGTAAACAAATTTATTCAGGAAAAGCAAA